>NC_088925.1:36807500-37107500 GCF_038396675.1 Hydra vulgaris | reverse complement strand
TCAAATAACATACTATTCGACAACCAATACGGTTTTTGATCCCATATGCTAAACTTGCTAACTGCTTTGACTGAAAGATTTTATCGTGCAATAGATGGAGGCGGAGAAACTAGGGCTCTTGACATATCTAAGGCTTTCAACAAAGTTTGGCATGCTGGCCTTCTCCATAAGCTTGTTTCATATGGTGTATCTGGGAAAGTTTTGAGATTATCAAATTGTTTCTTTCTAACCGCTTTATTAAAGTTATCCTCGAAGGCCAACACTTGTCTATATTTCCAGGAGCTTTTGGGGTACCTCAAAGTTCTATCTTTGGTTTTGTTTTGTTTTTTTATCTACATTAATGATCTTCCCGTCAACCTTACATCTAAAGTAGCTCTTTTTGCTAATGACTCAACTTTATACTCCTGTCTTGACAAAAAGCCTTCTCTTTTCTATCGCTTAAAACAGACAGCTAATCTTAAATCTGATTTCACTACTGTATTAGAATGGGAATCACACTGGCTTGTAAATTTATTTTCAAAAAAACTCAGTTATTTACTGAAAACAATTATTGCAAAACTGTTGATATTCCTATATTAATGAATGACAGTCCTCTCACTGAGTCGTCTTCTTTACGTCTTCTTCGATTATTGTTTATTACTGACCTTTCATAAAAAATATATACACAATCGATTGCTAAATTATTATCTGCTAAGGTTGCTTCTCTTTATTGTAGTCGCGATTTTCTCTCTCTTGATTCTATTCTTTATCTTTACAAATCTCTCACTCGTCCCTGTATGGATTACTGTTGTCATAATTGTGCTGGCTCTTCTAACGATGCTCTTTCTCTTCTAGACAAGGTCCAAAAATACATTGTAAACGTAGTTGGACCCGTTTGATCTGCTAAGCTTAAGCCTCTTTCCCATTGTTGCAAATTTACATCTCTTTCTCTTTTCTACAAATACTATCATGGTCGCTGCTTAAAGGAGTTAGCATCTCTAGTTCCATCAACTAAAACTAGTGATGAAAATTTCCGGAAATTTTCCGTGAAAATTTGATCAAAATTTCCGGAAATTTTCAAAAATTTTTTTTATTTAATTTGCTACTCTATAATTAGATAATAAACAAAATTGCAAAGAATTATACACCTAATCCGTTTTTTAGTTAAGTAATTTTATTATTTTTGTGAAAAAATATATAAGAGTGAAAAACCACGAGAAAAGTTTTTCAAAGATTTCTGTTTTTCATTTTTAAATTACTGAAAAATAGTTTTCCTGCAATTTATTAGATGCATTTTTTTAATTCTTTTTTTTAATAATTAAGCTTCAGCTATTCTGTCGTAATATAATTATAGGTCTTTGCAAATGTTAATGCTTAGCCATGTGAAAATCAATACTATCATCACTTAAATATACACTGTCATACTCATCATCATTATCATTGAGTGATAAGGAGCAATGACTTATATTGTTTTTATCATCAATCTTTTTTTTTTTGTAAACATAAATATTTTTTTTTTAGAATTAAATTTAACCAACCTATTCTGTAATTTCAAATTGTAAACAATAAATAATTACTATGATGCTCTTGTATCGGTTAAACGATTTCTATTTTTAGATTTTTGCAATGAAAACTCTTTGTTTGTACGCTTAGCAGATGCAATGCTGCAGTTGCTAGACAATCTTATTAATGCCATTCTCTTCAATAGTGTTGTTGGTGCATATGCTTTCCACCATATAACTGGATTACACTCCACACTCAGCTTCCAAATATAACTGCGACTATCCTGGCTATATATTCCACTACGAGCTATAAAATTTATTAATTCATCAAATATAACATCAGCAGCTAATGTTTCATTTTCAGCTAATCTGAATATATGCTGCTCAGCTAAAATCATTTCTGAATGATTCAAATCTTGACCTAAAAATTTTGGATCAAGCAAATTAGCTGCAAAATATATAGGATTTATGACAAAGTCTTCACATCAGATATCTCAGCTGTGACACATGAGTAGACTTGTGAAACAATAGATTTGATGCTGTATCAACCTCTGATTTAAGAATAGCCAATGATACAAGTTTTAGAAGTTTTTAAGCTAAGTCTGTTTTTTCCATAATTTTTTTAATTCTTTAAAGTTAATTTCCTTTTTGTGTTGTTGTGTTTTTCAATATGTTCTTGTGCTCTCTCATTAATTACTGCCAATCGCAATGAGTCACAAAACGTAGATTGCGTTGTAACATTGAAAACTGAGATAACCATCTAGTTACAACAGGAAGAATTAATTTCACATTTTTTTTCAGAGAATGTAGGCTACAACGCTCAAGGATGCTCTTTAGAACATGCTTGTTTTTAAAAAAACTTAACCAATTGTTTATTTTGCTTAAGTGTTTCAGAAATTTTGTTATTCTTCTTTACTAGGTCACAAGCTAACAAATTTAGACCGTGAGAAAAACAGCCATATGATGACATCCAATCATATTTACTTTCTATCAATTTCCAAACATCCACCATGGCCGATGCATTGTCAGTGCAGAAAGCTTTTATTTTTCTCTTGCTCAATAAAACTTTTTCATTTTTAACCTCAACCATTTGATCAAATAGATATTGTCCAGTGTGGGAGTTTTCTTTTGGATGAATACTTTTCATGTATATTGGAGTTGGAGTAGCTAATATAATCTGTATGTGTGAATCATTATTTATACAAAACCAACCATCTATCATGAGGACAAATGTTTCTGCCTGGGATATCAGTTCTTGTTTTAATTTATTTACTTGGTTATATACTTTGTCTAATAGATCATGACTCAGGACATAACGTTTTGGAGGTGACCAACCAGGTCGAATCGTTTTGAAGAAATTAATCCAAAATGGATCTTCTGACATGCTAAAAGGGCTAGCTGTTGCATAAATTGTTTTTGCATGTTGTATATTTATTTCATCACACTCTTGTGCTGGCATTTTATAAAAAAAATATGATATAGGTTTTTGATTGAGAGGTACAATAGATGTTGAACTAACATCTTTTTCTTTTTCTGAAGATTTTAGAAAAGAACACTCTTGTACATCAGAACATAAATCATTAGCAACTACACTGATTGTGGACTTGGCGCCTAAATTTTTTACAATACTGCTAAAGTTTTTGTCACAAGAATCTCGTATTAAATCTGCTACAGCTGCATAATTACTTGCACTAAGTGTTTTTTAGCTCGACTAAGTGTTTTTTAACTCGAGTGGAGTTTTGAGTGAGAAACTTTGCGTTGCAGTATGAGCAAATAAATGCATTTTTTCCATCTTGGCACAATTTTTTTTTAAAATAACCATTCCAAACTTGATCAAAATCACGAGGCGTGTTTTAACTTATACTAAAAACGTTCAAATTTAAAAAAAAGTACAACTTAAAAGATATATTTAGTCAATTTAGTTTACATAGAATACAAACCTAATTTATAACTTATATGCTATATTTATACTCATATTATTATATTAACTAATTTTTTTATAATTATTTTATAATTGTGTATATATATAATTATACCTACTTATACGCACACACAGATATACATATAATATATATATATATATATATATATATATATATATATATATATATATATATATATATATATATATATATATATATATATATATTTAATATTAGTTAATATAATTATTTCTCATTAAAAAAAGTAAGGTAATAGTAAACTATACAAAAAATATAAAATTACAAAAAATATATTTCCGCGCAATTATTTAAAATTTTCTAAAATTTCCGGGAATTTTTCAATACTAACAAAAACTTATTCTCGCTTGACTGGTCAATTCAGTAAAATCTCATTCTTTTACTGTATCTGTCTCTACATGCTCTAAAAACTTTTATTTTCCTAGTTTTTTTCACCGCACTTTAACCCTTCGGAACTCTTCCCATCTTCATGTTTTCCTGAATCATAAAACCTTCAAATTTTTAAGTCTTAAAAAACGGCTATAAAATCTGTTTTTTCAATTTTCTATTTGTAGGGGAAAGGCGCCTATGATAGCATAGCGCCTATGATGGCATACCGGTCATATTTCCATTAAAATTGGTTTTGGTAAAAAAATGATTAGACCTACATGACTATACTGACTTTACTTTAGTTTTAGTGAAAAAACGTACCTTGTGCACAAGTATTGTTTTTATAATCAACAAAAATCGATTTTGGGATGTGCTGTTGCAGTTTTATTTCCTTCATATATCTAAGATTGCGATTTTACTATTAACTGTGCAGAAATGAAATTTTCATGCATTTTATGTTCAAGTTTTGTGCATTTAGTGGAATAGTTACTTTAATTTTATCTTTTGAACAAAGCAGACACAGCTTGTTTTAATGAAAATGATGACTTTTACCCATGATGGCATACTGACGAGTTGGGAGTGTTGAAATATTGACGAGTTGGAAAAACCTTTTTTTTTTATAAGAAAAACTTATTTTTAAGTAAAGTTGAAAGAAAGCGATGCTTCAAAATTTTACAATGCTTGTGTGTAGCATGAAATGGTAAATTAGGATGGTTTCGAGTAATTTCTGGCTTTTCTGAAGGAAGACTCTAAGGTTAAATGAAATCATTAAGTTACCCTCGATCCTAACTAGCCCCATCCTTCCCTATGCCATCATAGGAGCAGTGGTTGCCCATGATGGCATACTTGTGCTTTTTTTTACAATAAGAATAACTTATAAAAAAATAAAACTGATGAAAACTCCCAGAGTAATTATTGTTCTAGATGTAACAAGGAATGTATCCATATTAAAACTTTTAATAATGGTCTTCAGGATACTGAATAATGAAGCTTCAAAGTTAAGTATGCCATCATAGGCGCCTTTCCCCTATATTATAATTTTCTAATCTCATGGGGTTTTGAAATTATAGCTTGATACAATAATTGTTTTTTAGTAAAGCATTACCTAAAAGGCACCAAAGTACAAAATTTTATTTAAATAAATATAAATTTAAATTGTTATAAAAATAATTATTATTGTTGTTATTATTAATGTTAATATTTTTATCAATATCGTTTTATTAAAATAATAATTATTATCATTATAACTATTAATAAATATATATATATATATATATATATATATATATATATATATATATATATATATATATATATATATATATATATATATATATATATATATATATATATATATATATATATATATATATCTGTGTGTGTGTGTGTGTGTGTGTGTGTGTGTGTGTGTGTGTGTGAAAAATTTATTTTCAGAATATATATGATTGACTAATTAGCTCAGACCGTCGTCAGTCGTAAAAAAAATTTAATAATAATAATATCACAAAAAACGTTAAAAATAGCCGTTAAGAAGACCTAAATATGAACTGACATAAGGTGAAAACTATTTTGAGATTTCAAAATAGTTTTCACCTTATGTCAGTTCATATTTAGGACAACGGTGTTAAAATTGCGCATTTTGGCGCAATTTTAACACCGTTGTTCTTGTTTAAAAGTGTTGTCCTTGCTTAAATGCCTCATCTCGTAATTCTTTTAGGTATAACCTCAAGGGATTCTCTTTCATGGTAGCTAGAACTAAGAGCAATTGTTTTGGGGTGCATCCAATAAAATATACCGTGGCAATTCTTGCAGAGGTCTGAGACTTCGGAAGCATGTCAATTACTTTTTATGCTGTTTAATCAAGTAAAAGATATTTAATAAAAGTTGTTATTATAAACTGTGTTCCATATTTAAGGTATTTTGGGAAAAAATTTTTTAAGGCTCTTTATATAAAACCTTTAATTGTTTGATTAATTTTTGATTTTGGTTTTATTTGTGTTTGAAGTTGCGGATTTTCGGAAGTTAATAAGTTAACTTTTGAAATTTGAAATTGGTTGTTAACTTCATCGGTAATGCGTAACAAATCACATCCTTTTTGCAATTTTTAGTTAATATTGAGTTCAAAATTGTAGAGTGAGGTGGAGTTTACAATTAAATTTATTTGAACCAATAAAAACCAGAAATAAAAATTTTTTTGTTCAGAAAACAAAAAATAAGTGTTAAAATTAAGTGAAATTTTGTCTTTATAATGCGAAAATAAAAACTCATGTAAAATGAGAAGCACTTTATATAATTTGATAAAATTTGGTGCAAACGTAGCATATGGCAGCATCAAACTCTTTATAAAATTTTAGCCGGGTTGGTTTACTGGTTATAGATTTATGGCAGTTTGAGTTTATATTTTGTTAGTTTTTTGCTTCTTATACCTCCAAACGTCACCGATTACTGTGGTATTCGAACACTATTTTCAAAGTAATGGTTACATAAGTGTTCTGCTACGTAATATCAATAAATTTTTTTATAATTTTTTTATTGCTAAAACTACCATTTTTATTTTATAGACCAAAATATTGATTTGCTATTTAAAGCGTTGTTCGACTTGGCATATGCGTGAAAATTTCAGCATTTCCTAAAGTATAAACTACTGTCAAAATGCATGAACACGTTAAAAATGGTTGAAAAGCATTTATAAAGACATAAAAAAGATACATAAAAAAAACATGAAAATTTAGATAAGATAACTAATATAATTGACAAATAAAATGTTTGGAGGGGCGGTCAGAGGTAATTCTTGTGAATGGGAGAATAGTCCTTTGAAGGGGGCGACTGAATAAGTGCGAATTTCATAACTGCGAATCAGCATAAGTGCGACTGGCATAAGTGCGAACTGGCATAAGTGCGAACTGGCACAAGCGCGAACTGGCACAAGAGCGAATCACTTGCAAAAACTGGCATAAGTGCGAACTAGCACAAGCGCGAACTGGCATAAGTGCGCCGAAAGAATTTGCAAACATTGGCATAAGTGCGAACTGGCATAAGTGCGAACTGGCATAAGTGCGAACCAATTGCAAAAACTGGCATAAGTGCGAACTGGCACAAGCGCGAATTAGCATAAGTGCGCCGAAAGAATTTGCAAACATTGGCATAAGTGCAAATTGGCATAAGTGGCGAATTGGCAAGTTCGCACTTATGCCAATTCGCACTTATGCCAGTTCGCACTTATGCCAATTCGCACTTATGCCAATGTTTGCAAATTCTTTCGGCGCACTTATGCCAGTTCGCGCTTGTGCCAGTTCGCACTTATGCCAGTTTTTGCAATTGATTCGCACATATGCCAGTTCGCACTTATGCCAGTTCGCACTTAAGCCAATGTTTGCAAATTCTTTTGGCGCACTTATGCCAGTTCGCGCTTGTGCCAGTTCGCACTTATGCCAGTTTTTGCAATTGATTCGCACATATGCCAGTTCGCACTTATGCCAGTTCGCACTTATGCCAATGTTTGCAAATTCTTTCGGCGCACTTATGCCAGTTCGCGCTTGTGCCAGTTCGCACTTATGCCAGTCTTTGCAACTGCTTCGCACTTATGCAGATTCGCAGTTATGAAATTCGCACTTATTCAGCCTCCTCCTTTGAAGAGCAGTAAAAATCTTTTGTTGGAATGTGTCATCAAATAAAATCTCATCTAAATTGTCAAAAAGTATGACAAACTTCATTAATTTAAATAATTATTTCCTTTAAAGGAAAGAATTATTTCCGTATAATTTAAAAAAAGAGCATCCTCCTGAAGAGCAAATCACCAGTGAGAAAAAATCAAATGTACGTAGGTTCTGCCTTTTCCAAAAGGGCAAAGGCAGAACATGCCTTTGCCCTTTTGGAAAAGGTTTGCTCTACCAATGCTCTCAATTAAAGTTCAGGAAAAATCTTCAATCTATTGCAGCAAAAGATGCCAGAGCAGTTGAAAAAATTACATTTGAGTTATTTCCAATAAAGAATTATCCTCTGAAGGAACTATTTGACTTGCTAAAGCATCTGGCGGCGCTCCACTAGCCCAGGTAAATATTTAAGCTTGAATATTTTTTATATATGTATTCAAAGAAAGTTTTTTTTAAAGCAGCAAGATGGTGGAGGCAAATTTTTATTAGAATTTCTTAAAAGTAGGTCAACACTTAAAGGATTACTTCATGTGCAGTGAATCAAAATTACCGACGGAAAAGGAGATTTTGGTACAGCTCGGGTTTTATTATTTATACTTATCAAGTCTTTTTAATGTTACTCAATCTCGCAGAATTTATGGTGGATATTTTGTTAAGTTCTTGTCTTAAGCTTTTGTTAAGAACTAATGGTGGTAAAAATTTTCTCTAAGCTTGTTGATACTGAGTTAAGGGTTGATATCAGCTTACCGCCTCAAAAACAATCTCTCACTCAATGGACTGGCAAAGACACTGGATTTAAAAGACGAATTCATGCTGCGTTATCAGAAGATTTTTCAGAAACTCACTCCAAAATTGAACAAATCTGGTCAATCTTGGATAGAAGCTGTTAAGTAGCCAGCTGCCGTCCACATTTAACTGAGCCGTATTTTTTTTCCCGTTTAAGGGAAATGAATGCAGGAAGCTTCTTAAAAATGTAGATATGCTCCAGCAACTTGCTGGTAGAAAATCGGTTCCTAACATTTTTTACATAATCGAAGCATATAAAAGTTTCAATTTAGTTGTAAAAGCTTGCTTTAGATTTATCCTTCAGCCGGATTTTACTAAAATAATTGAAAATTTCAAAAGGTGTTACTTAATGATAACTGGTGCAAGCGTAACACCAAAAATTCACACTTTTTTCTATTACATTAAAGATTTCATCAGTTGAAAAGGATCCTTTGGGGCCCTATAGTAAACAAACTGTTAAAACTGCTCATCAAGACTTTGATAAACATTGGTCAAGGTATAAACGAAACAATAATTATCCAGATTACAAAGAAAGATTGTTATGCGGCATAACTGATCTAAACCGTAAGCACCTTTAAAGAACTGCTACCATAATTCGATTTATTAGATTTAGCAGCAGAAAATCATAGCTTACGGTTTTAAATGAATATTTTAACCATTTTAATCTTTAACTGCTATTAGCAATTATGAATTTTATTACTGCATGTTAAAATATTGAAGAGTATTTGACTATAAGAGTATATTAAGCTATTATGAATAAATTTTTTTGCGAGAAAATCAAAGAACATGTCTTACAATTTAATCAGATGTTTGATGTTAATGTATGATGTTATATGTAAAAAAATTTTATATTGTTATTTTTTCACTTCATTTTGAAAGTCAATGTATTTAAAAAATTTAAAAAGGTTTCAAATAAAAATTCTTTCAGCAAAAAGCTTTTGTTTTACCATCTGATAGTCTTTTTGTCAGGTTTTGCACTTTTTTAGCAGTTTTTTTAGCAGTAGTCTATACTCTTGGAAATGTTGAGGTATCTACGCTATGCGAAAGCCAATTATAATATTTATGTCTATAAAATGAAAATGGTACATTTAGAAATAAAACTATTATAATAAAAATTGTTGATATTACTTAATAGAACACTCATGTGACCATTACTTTGAAAATCGTGATCGAATAGCACAGTAATCAACAAAATTTAAACTAAAACTGCCATAATTCCTTAACCAGTAAACCAATAAACTGAAATGTTGTTCAGAGTTTGGTGTGGCCATATGCTACATTTGCACCAATTTTTATCAATTTATATAAAATTGTGCTCATTTTACAGGTTGTAAAATGAGATCAATTTTACAATTTAATTTAGTTTGAATGTTCAAATTAAGTTTCACTTAATTTGAACATTCAAACTAAATTATTTTCCGCGGACAAAATAAAAAGATTTCAAAATTTGCATTATAGGGTACCTTGATGTGTACGTTATCACCCCACATAAGAGGCGTTTTTGGGTCAGCTAGCTTATCATTATCAGGGTCCGTACTAACCGTGATCCTTTGGAGATTCGATTATGAAATAATTATAATAATTAAAATATTGTCCCAATGATAATGTTTTTATAATAAAAATAGTTAAATTGATTGAAATTTTTCTCTTTCTTAATTTTAATAATATACCATGTAAATAAACTATAAAAATTGTAAACATAAAACTGCTAACTTCCGGTCTTTTATTGTTTAGTCGATTGTTATTTAAAATACAAGAAATTCTAAATTTAAAATGCAGGATATTCCATACGTCCATTTTTTAAAAGATGGTAAAGTCTATACAAAAAGAGTATAATAAATAACACTGTGGATATCAATCCAAATACTCCAGTTGTAAACAAGATTCTTTTTCCATTAAAGGAAGTAACTATGACAACACTTGTGATAAAAAACACGACTGAGGCTACTCCATAGCACAACAGTGCCCCCGCATTTGCAATAAAATAGACTGGAAGTACATTGTACAATCCAGTGGTTTTTAGGATTATTATCACAAGATCAATTAGCAACGCTACGAAATTGATAAATAAAAAAAACTCAATACTTGATGCGTTGCTACCGGGGACTTCTTTTACGCACAAAATTATAATAACTGCAAGAGATAATGCAAACAACAGCCCAACTTCGAGAAATCCTGAAAAAGATTGCGTCCATTTACAAGCATTGCATCCTTGTATTTTTCTCCGAATACCTGATTGTAAAAGTTTTCTGATAACAAGGGGTTGCATAACTTTTCTTGCGATTGTTTATGTTTGAAGCTCTTCTTGAAAAGTATTCGAAGTAGTGACGTCAAATTTTGTTTTAAGAAGAACTAGTAAATCAAAAAAAAATTCTTTTTTCAAATCCATGCTTTATGCAAGCAGAATTCTATTGGGCCAAGAAATTCTTTTTTTGTTATCTTTTGTAGAAGGAAAAATTACTGTTACGTTTTTAAATTTTTTTTTTATTAATTCAGTGTTCTTATGGGGAAATACAAATTAAATTTTTGTTAACTTAATTAACTTTTTTTGGTCAAATTTTTCCATTTCCTTGTATTGTCATCGAAAATGATTAAGTGTGCAAAATTTGAGCAAAATTGGTTGAGAAAAAAGCTTTCAAAAATTGATTTCAAATTTTGTGGCACACAAACATATATATATATAGAAAGTAATAAGGTTACTTTCTATATATAAAGCATGGAAAAAAAAGTAGCGCGTTTTAAATTTTTGTTTTTTAACTTAATAACTCAAGACTTAACTAGTAAATCAAAAAAAAATTCTTTTTTTAAATCCATGCTTTATGCAAGCAGAATTCTATTGGGCCTAGAAATTCTTTTTTTGTTATCTTTTGTAGAAGGAAAAATTACTGTTTTTTTTTTTTAAATTTAAAAATTACTGTTTTTACTAAATTTTTCTTTTTTAACTTAATAACTTAAGACTTATTAACTTAATAACTTAAAACAATAGGTTTTTAACTTAATAACTTAAGACTTATTACTTAATAACTTAAAACAAAAGGTTTTGAATCGCTGCGCCTTAATGTCTTCGAAACTGCAAATAATTTGCAAATCAATGATATTTGTGACGTAATACGCAATTCATATCAAATAAATAAAATGTATGGGGAAATACAAATTAAATTTTTGTTAACTTAATTAACTTTTTCTGGTCAAATTTTTCCATTTCCTTGTATTGTCATCGAAAATGATTAAGTGTGCAAAATTTGAGCAAAATTGGTTGAGAAAAAAGCTTTCAAAAATTGATTTCAAATTTTGTGGCACACAAACATATATATATATATATATATATATATATATATATATATATATATATATATATATATATATATATATATATATATATATATAGAAAGTAACCTTATATAAAGCATGGAAAAAGATGGTTATTTCGGAATAAGTAAATATTAATTTATTAAATAAATTAAAATTTTCACAGGAAATTTTAAATTGTTACAATTAACTTTTTTTTAAAGTTAATTGTAACAATTTAAGTCTGTCATTTTCTGTAAACAGGAAATTACATGAACTTCAGTATTTTTGTAAAAACTAATTGTAAAAAGAATTCTTTAAAGTATGAGTATTATATGACTATTTTTATAATTTTTTAAAAGGTACTTATTTTCATACCTGCATTCTTTTCTGATTTTGTTAAGACGGGGACCTGATTTATTTTTTATTGCGCATTACTATTAAACCGTCATTGCGATATATGAATAATATATTATTCATGTATATGAATATGAATTTTATATTATATTATATGTATATGAATATATGAATAATATATTATTCATGTACATGAATAATATATATTCATGTATATGAATAATGTATTATTCTCAATCATTGCAATAAATTGAATATTTATTATGTATTATTTAAGTTAAGGAATTTAAAATGCATAACCTACAAACTTGCAAACTTCTGCACTGTCGTAACTCTCATTGCTACATCCTGTGTATCTTTGTTTTCTTCTACGTCTCCTTGTTAAAAAATGAAATTTTCCTGCAATGTTTAATCAAACGAATAGTGTCATTGTAATTTATGCGTGGATTTTTCCCGATTCTATTGATTTATCTAAAATTACTGCTGTAATTGAGGGGTAAAAATTATTATTATCAAATTATATTTATGATTTTTATCCCTTTATATTAGAGATGAGCTGGAACCAGTTTATACCGAGTCACCGGCACATCTCTAATATAAAGGGGTAAAAATCATAAATATAATTTGGTAATAATGATTTTTACCCCTCAATTACAGCAGTAATTTTAGATAAATCAATAGAATCGGGAAAAAAATACCGGGTCCAAATCCGGGTAACCAGCACCGTGTCCATTTTAAAAAGTTGAAATAAAAGCTTGCGAAATCTCAAGCGCTGAATTGTTTTCATAAAATAATTTGCGCTAATTAACTAAGTTTGCCTAAATATATCAAGTTTCTTTTTAATAAACAACTATATTTACACTTGAGGTCACAAATTCAAATTACGCAAACTAAAGTGTAAGCTTGACGTATGTCAACATTTCTCCTCACTTATGGTTGTTAATGTTTGAAATAACTTGCCGTATGAATTCATTAATGACAAAAATATCAAGACCTTTAAAATTAAAACTAACTTTAAAATCAACCTCGAAAAATTTTTTCCAGTGAAAAAGTTTTTCGAGGTTGTATATATCATGTATATACAATAATGTATATACATGATATATCACATACAAAAAATAACAGTAGAACATCATAGAAAGAACATCGCAGAAATCATAAAACATAAATAACACTAAAGTAAACTCCCGGTTATTCGAACGTCCTAAAGGAATATAGTTTACTTCGAATAACTGAAAGTTCGAATAACTGAAAATCTTCGTTATAGTGGCCTATTTCAAGTTACAATCAAATTTTAACAGAAGAAGAGAGTAAAAAAGAAGAAAAATTTTGAAATAATATGCTGTTTAAGTCTTTAACTTCTAAAAAATAAGTTTACAATAAACAAATAAAATCTTTACAATTTATGAACGGAATCATGCTTTCCAAATCTTTTGTCTCTTAGCTCCAAATTGACTGACCCTTAATGATTGTCTTCTTAATGCTTAATCATGTAAGTAAAAGTGTTTTAAACTTTCCGACTACATTTTTTTTTAATATGACCTTTTTCCAATCTTTAAAGGCAAGATATTTATCTTTGATTGATAATTTGAAATTTTTGCTCAATTTTAAATATAAAATTTGCCAGAAACAAAGAGAGTTTCTTAAAAAAGGGTGGTCAATTGCACCCAACGACCCCCACGGTACAATCATGGTACTGCCTTCTTTCGCGTAGACGAGAAATTTTTATTAAAATGTTTAAAGTTTTATGTTTAAAGTGTTCAATTTCGTTATATTTTGATAACGCTACTTTTTTTTACATATATAGATACATATAATTTGAATAAATTCGATTTAGTTATATTTTAACATACAATGCAATGGTATCTTTAGCAGAAGGAAAACTTCGAGTAACTAACAGGGTTATTAGACAAGGGGAGCAAAAAATTAATTCGAATAAAAGGAATTTCGAATAACTTAAGAAAAATTTTCGGGCAATGAAAGTTGCTTCGAATAAGCGACAAATTCGAGTAACCGGGAGTTTACTGTATGTAATATAATTTTTATCCCTCAATTCAAAGTCTCATGTTTCAATTGCATAGTCCAAAGCAGCGGTTCTCAACCTTTATATTGCCGCGACCCTTTTAATACAACCTCTATGATATAGCGAACCCAACTGTAAAATTATTTACGCTCATAGGCCTAAGTAACTGTACTTTTGCTATTGTTATAATACAAATTATATATCGCAATATAAATTTCCGCATATACAGGAATTATTTTCATTGTGAAAAACTGAACATAGCTAAAGTTTTATGTTTAATCACAAAACAATATGTAATTACATTTTTTTCAAAATAGATTTCTAATTATAATTAAACTACAACTAAATGAATTTTATCTTTATGACTTGCATTTATATTTAATTTTCTATATCACGTATTCACCATATTCATGTTGCATACTTATATGAAAATTTGAAAAGCATGACTTATTATGGATAACAGTCTCATTTACAATACATTGCAAATGACTACATTTCAACAATATTCTTGCGACAGTATGTGTACAAAATGTCAATGTCAGTGCGAAGGTTGAGCTTGTTTTTGTTTTACCAGATCAGAAATTCTTGGGGCAGTCTTTGCAGGAGCACAACGAAGGTTATCTTCTGCATTAGGTCTATTTCTGTATTTAGACTTGAAAACTAACAGGCTGGAAAACCCTGTTTTGCAAAGATATGTTGTTAGAAATCGAAGAAGAAGGCGCAACACAATCTCAGACAGAACGGGATATGGTTGCAAACACTTGATCCAAAACTGCGTAACTGACATTAAAGAGAAACCATTTTTCACTGCATCGCTATTTATGAGTTCAATAAACTCTTCCTGCGATGTCTCAGGAACATCTTCAACTTTAACTTTGAATGGATTTCTGGCAAGTGCAAAAGGGATGTTAGGTAGATTTGGAAAGTATGATGAAATTTCGTCCGCAACGCGTGCAAATGTTCTTTCACAGAAATTATCATTGTATTCCGTTTGTCAGGCTCAATGCCATTTTCCTCATAGAAAGCAGATAAGGTTGGCAACATGTAAATTTTATTTTCATTCAATTTTGTTTACCAAAGCTGAAGTTTCATTTGGAAGCATTTGGTCCTTGCAGTGATAAATTTAACTCATTCAAGATGGCAAAGATGTCAACAGGATAGGCTATTTTCTGTAATTCACTTTCATCGCTATAAAATGCTTCGAATTGCGGTTTTGCTTTCTGATTAAAAAACTGTTATAGTTCATCATGAAGTTCAAAAACTCGCTTTAGAACTTTTCCTCTCGACAACCATCTCACTTCAGTGTAAAATAGCAAAACATTGTTGGTCGCATCCAACTCATTACAAATTTTTGAAAACAGTCGACTATTTAAAGCACTCGCTTTCACAAAATTGACAAAACCAATGACGCTCTTCATTACTTCTTGTAACTCTTGTGAGAGTGTTTTCCTTGCTAATATTTGTCGATAAATCATGCAGTGAGTTCCAATGACATTTGGTGACTCATTCTGTACCAAACGTTGAAATCCAGATCGACATCCTAGCATACTTGGAGCACCATCTGTGCAGATACCACAAATATCTTCCCAAGAGATATTATGATTTTTCTGAAATGAACTAACTTTGTCAAATACATCACGTGCAGTAGTAGTAGTTTCAAGAGATTTGCAAAAGAGAAACTTAAAATCGCCATAATTTATATACCTCACGTAAACCAGTAATTGTGAACAATTTGCAACGTCTGTGGATTCATCAAGTTGGATGCTAAATATTGGAAGTGGAGCAGATTTAATTTCCTGAAATATCTGATCAATAATTTCAGCAGACATGTCAGCTATTCTCCTGTGAACAGTATCATTAGACAAGGAAATTGCATTCAGTTTAGTAACATACTCGGTTCCAATCATAACTCTAACAGTGTCTTCGGCCGCTGGCAACAGCAATTTTTCGGCAATATTGTGAGGTTTTATAGCTCTGGCGATTCTAAGAGATACTAAATAAGAAGCTTCAACAGTCGATATGTTTTGTTTATGATACTTGCCACTAGAGGCCACGTTTTTCTATTCGACTAAAAAGAAAAAAATAATTTTCTTCTCTGTTACGCCTGAACTGATTTGTTAACATGTATGTAAATTTTTGATTCATATTACTTTAAACAATTTGTAAAATTTTAGAAGTGAAAACGTGATATATATATATATATATATATATATATATATATATATATATATATATATATACACATCTATGTATATATATATATGCACATCTATGTATATATATATATATATATATATATATATATATATATATATATATATATATATATATATATATATATATATATATATATATATATATATATATATATATATATATATATATATATATATATATATATATATATATATATATATATATATATAGTATTGGACAAAACATTTGCAACCAACATCGAACAATGCTAAAAAGTGTTCCTAATTTTACATGTCTTAAAAACGAAACAAACTATACTACCACAGCAAACAGTTCAGGAGTCTGGAGTCATAGCAAGCCATGACATGAGCAATCAGCTGACAGGTGACAGCACACAGGCAGAATTTCGTTGACAAGTGCCATTTTGCACCGTACAAAACAAGTGCAACTTTTTTGGTTTGTTTCATCTTCTTAAGTCTGGTCCGTGTCAACGTCACGGAAGTTTTTTAATAATTAAAGGAAGTATCCAGAAGTTTCCAGAAGCATGCAGAAGCTTCCAGAATATTCCAAATAAGCATCTGGAAGCATCCAGTAGCATCCAGAAATATCCAGAAACATTCAGAAGCATCTAGACGCATGCAGAAGCTTCCAGAAGCATCGAAAAGAAGCATCTAGAATCTTCCAAAACAGGTTCACACAGGTTCATTTTACTATATAAGAGACATGTAAATCGACATGTAATTCAGTCAGTATATGGAAGTCAATCAGTCAGTATTATCAAGACAGTTTATCGAAGTGAGTTTTATCAAAGTGTTTTATCGAAGAACATCAATACAAAAAGTGAAATACAACAAGTGTTTCATTACATCAATACAGTCCACATCCAACCAAGACGTTGTATTCCACAGAGCATTATTGTATCATCACAAGGTAAATGTAACACGGTAAGCCTTGAGAAGCGTGATTATTTATCTTTATTTTTTTTATGACTTCAAGTGCAAAAATGGATCCCGACAGACTTGGATTGGAACTAAGAAAGAAAATTATTGGCGATTACGTAAGTGGAATGTCACAAAAAAGTATTTGTGATAAATATCGCGTGAAAAAATGGACCGTATCAAGACTATGTTCCAAATATCGTTCTTCGGGGAAGTTGGCAGCAGATAACAAAGGTGGAAGACCGCGTTCCACCACTTCTAGAGAGGATTCTATGATCTTCAGATCCGTCAAGAAGGATCCCTGGATATCATCAGTCGAGATACAAAAGCAATTAGAGCTGCCTGTATCGGAACGAACAATCAGACGACGTGTTGTTGAAGCCGGATTGTTTTCGCGACGCCCTGCAAAGAAACCGCTGATTTCACTAAAAAAACCAGAAGAAAAGACTCCTGTTTGCTACATCTCATATTGCCTGGAATGTACAGAAATTGTGAACTGTCCTGTTCAGTGATGAATCGAAGTTCAACATCATTGGCAGCGATGGCATTTGCCGTGTACGTCGACCGGCCGGAAAACACCTCGATTTACGTTACTGCCATAAGACCGTGAAGCATGGTGGAGGCAATGTAACGGTCTGGGGGTGTTTTTCTGCTAACGGTCTAGGTCCAATACATCGAAACAATGGAATAATGGACCGTTTCATGTATAAAAATATCCTGAAAATGTTATGTTACCTCATGCTGAATGGAATATGCCAATAAAATGGGTTTTTCAGCAAGGCAACGATCCGAAACACACTGCAAAAGTAGTAAAGCAGTGGTTTCAAGACAACCACCTATCGGTGATGGATTGGCCGCCTCAATCTCCGGATCTCAACCCTATCGAGAACCTGTGGGAGATTGTCAACCGCAGAATTAGTCGTGAAGGTGTTCGTAATAAGGATCAACTGTTTGAACAAAAGGCCTGGGCAGCAATTCCACAAAGTTTCATTGATCACCTGATCAAATCTATGCCTCGAAGATGCAAGGCTGTGATCAACAACAAAGGGTTTGCCACGAAATGTTGATAGCGAAATACAGCTTGGTCAACATTTTGTCGAGTTGCACTTGTTTTGTCCAGAAGGAAATCAACTTTTTTTAATACTTTTGATTAATTTATTAATTTTCGTGTACAAATAATGAACTTTGTGATGAATAAAACTTGAAGAACTTTGTCTCTAAACAGTTACATAGTTATTTCTCTAAATTGAAAAAATGTAGCACTTTTATATAAAGAAACTAAATTAGCATTATTTGGCTGCACTCGTTTTGTCTGATACTGTATATCACGTTTACACTTCTAAAATTTTATAAATTGTTCACACTAATATGAATCAAAAATTTACATACATGTTAACAAATCAGTTCAGGCGTAACAGAGAAGAATATTATTTTCTTCTTTTTAGTCGGATAGAAAAACGTGGATTTTTAAATTTTTTAATTTACACAAATATTATTTTCTCCTTTTTAGTTGTAACTGTAAATCATTTATATAGAACTAAATAATAAACTAACTCTAAAAAATATAATTAACTAACTCTAAATGAGCCCTTGAGATGCATAGTGGTACAAGTCACTCATATCTAGTTTTGAGAAGTCTGACTAATATCACAATGGCTGTGAACAAAAACAGCTGTTTAGTGAGGAGCATAACAAAAAACAGTTCCAGCATCGTTATCGATATCATTAGACTTATACCACTCTGCCATGTAATAGAATAAACAAAATGCTAACCATTGGTGGCAATAACTCAAAGTATTGAAAAAAGTGACTTATACCACTATGCATCTCATGGGCTCAAATATTGTTTACGAGTTTTTTTAACTTCCATATCTTATTTGCAATTGTTCATGGCGTTGTGAAACAATACCATTGGATAACACTGATCAACAAATAAAATTTTATTGTGCATATCTTGTTAACTAGGTGGTTTTTTAAAACAAATTAAATATGCTGATTTCAAATATGCAAACCATTTTTTACCATCACGTCAAGTTGTAAAGATATTTGGGTTCAAATCTTTAGTATTTAAGGTAAAGTCCCTAATATTGCCGAAAAAAAAAGTTAACTTCCATATCTTATTTGCAATTGTTCATGGCGTTGTGAAACAATACCATTGGATAACACTGATCAACAAATAAAATTTTATTGTGCATATCTTGTTAACTAGGTGGTTTTTTAAAACAAATTAAATATGCTGATTTCAAATATGCAAACCATTTTTCACCATCACGTCAAGTTGTAAAGATATTTGGGTTCAAATCTTTAGTATTTAAGGTAAAGTCCCTAATATTGCCAAAAAAAAAGTTATTCAAAAGTATGTCAACCTGGGTCTCAAAAGAAGCGTATTTTCATAGAGATTTTAAAAATGTTATTCTTTTGTAATAAAAATAAGTATTTTTTGTATTATTGGTGAATAACATTCTGTTGAAATTTTTTTAAGAGTCTTTAGTATTTTTTTACATAATTTTTTTTGTCAATAAATTTTAAGGAAAAATATTTATGTTTTCTAAAACATAAATATTTTTCTTATTATATATATATTTCGCCGTTTAAGAATAATTACAATAACTAAGTAAATAAATAAAAATTTACATGACAGGAGCAAAAAGAAGACTATAGTTGTCTTGTCACTAAGCCCCGTATTATATACCATACATAGCATAGCTTTTAAAAAAACGTGTAAGATGATACAAAATCTTTTAAATATTAACTAAATTTTCTTAAAAATTTTATTTTAGATAAAGAAAGAAAAAGATAAATAAATAAAAAAAATTAAAAAAAAAAAAAAAATTTTTTATATTTTATCTTCCTATTTCATTTTTAAAAATTTCTTTTCTTGGATTGAAAATAATTAAGAAAAAAAAAATTAAAAAAATAAGTAAAAAAACAACATCAAAAAAGCAAACAAAATGGAACAAAAAATAAAAAATAAATAAAAAAATAAACAAATATAGATAACAAAAACAAAAGATAAAAAATGAACGTACACACTCGCATATAAATATATGGCAAAAAATTAGGGGTACATAAGATTTCAAGAATATATAGTACAAACTTTTTTGCATCCTCGGTAATAAACAAATGATAAAATTAAATCGTGTAAAAGTGTACAATAGAGTTTTTTTTTTTTTATATGTGTATACTAGGGTTATGACTTTTTTTCAACCCCATGCTCCTGTACTGTAGTTTGATAAACTTTTACCTAAAAAGCACGAAATGAACTATTATTTGCATAACTTTTGAAAAAAGTTCACCCCGCCGCACAGTGTATGGCTTCATTCAAGCTAAGTGGACAAAAATATTTTGTTTTGTAATTTCATTTCTAAGAATGTAGTTAACAATATTTTGGTGTTTTATTGATTAGTTATGCAGTAGGGTAGCCTGGGGGAGGCAGGAGGGCAATTACCCCGCGCGTTTAAGCTTAAAAGGGCGCCAAAAAGCCAATTTTACTATAAAAGTATTTTTTTTTTAAATTTTATTGTAGAAAAGGCGATATTTTAATTACTTTTAAGTTTTTAAAAGTTTTTTTCTTGAAAAAGATAATTAAGTAATGTAACAAAATTTTGCATAAAATAAAAATATACTCACTACAAATATACAAAATATAAAAATATACTCACTACACTACGTAAAATAAAAAAAACTATTTTATTAATAATTAATTATTATCGGATGAATCATTGTTATTTTCACTACCCGATGACTCGGACTCTAAATAATCTTCATCGTCACACATAGTTCTATTTTCAACAAGCTGTGGTGGTATTATAGGTGGGATAATTAAATTCAAAACTTCCAACGGTAGTTTACCAGTTTTCTTACTTGACAATTCTCTGTGTGAGTTGATGACAGGATCTGATGTTACCAAAAGCATATTGAGCAAATCTATATTTGTGCAAATACGTGAATTTTTTCTTGTGTGGTGTTCGCGGAATCGACGAAAATCTTTATTGCGGGCTTCTTGAGACAGTTTTCCTATTGGAAGAAGGCATGTTTTTAACTTCCGTGCTATGCTCAAGTATTTGTGCACAGCAACAGGCATATAGTACTACGAATACAGATTAATAATAAAGAGTTTGGGTTTCAGAACAAAGCTTTTCAAATTCATAATAGTTAATATCATAGCCAGAGGAAAGTGTTCTTAATAAAATACTGAAATTTTTATTGAAATTGATGTCTAAACCCGTAATCTCGCCACTCAACTCTGGATTCATAAAAAACTTGCGAGCTGTGTTCTCATCATTTGTATACCCAAAGCCAGGTTTTGATTTCTCTACAATAAGGCCCATATGCTTTTTAAATTTTTGTTTGATATCATCTGAACGTTTTTGGACACTAAATTTATTTTCATCGCTTCTAACTTGCCTCTTTTTTTATATCTAACCAATAGCTAATGTGTAGCATGCACTCAAAAAAACGAATCCACGCATGCAAGGTAGACAGACCAAAACCATAATGCTCTTTTTTAACAACTAAGTCTTTTACTTCACCGTTCATCATTTTAGGAGTCGCACCACATATGTAACATTTTTGTTGGGAACTTGTGTCAGTCAAGGCATAACAAACTTTTCCATCTATCATTGATAGTATTAGGTCGTGTTTAACAGTAATTTGAGATTCGTTGAGTCTTATAGATGTTGAAACAAGTTTTGAAACTTCTTTTAAAACTTGGTTAGTTTCTGTTGTAGTTAAAAGATTTGTTTCTTTTGAAAAAATAAATTTAATTGGTCGGCAATTAAGCGTGGATGAAGGTCGTGGATTTTGTCAAATAATATTTTGACCGTCACTCTGTCTCAACGGAACAAATGAAAATACAAACAAAAACTCATTAGTAGCATCAGAGTTTTTAAATCTCTATTTGTATGTGCGGTGACCGGAGCTCCCATCACATCCCGATTTGCTAATTAGTGTGAATGGCGTAGTAAAAGTAATACTTTTAAGAACTTTGCATTGGGCTTCAATTAGGCATTCAGTAGTTTTATCAAGTATAGCTTGTAGGCTAATTTCGGCACGTGTTTCTGTAGCAGAAATATTTTCATCTAATGGATAACATAACTTTTTCGACTTGCATAGACTATAATAAGATGGAAATAATATATGCCCTGCATTTGAAGACCACTTTCTCGTCTGTTTATAAGAATGACTTGTACATTTAGAGTCAATGTAATAAGTTAATACCTCGTCACAATTTAACTGCTTGCCACCACAAATAAAGTCTTTTGATTTAATTTTTTCTGATGATTCCAGACTTTTTTTGATTAAAGTAGCTTGGTTTCTGTGCCCCAACACACGGCATGCTACTTCAGCAGCTGTGGTCAACTCAGTTGCACTTTACGATTTTACTAAGTTTTGAACCCTTCGTTTTTTGGTTTTAAAGGACGAGTCTTCAAAGTTCTTTTTTGGTCGTCCTTGAATTTTTCCAGATGATGAAAAAGTATATACTTATATAACTAAATTTTATTTTTGTTTAAAAAACGGTCCATCATCGTATGTGCTGCAGACCATTTTATTGCGACTTTTGAAGCCATACATGAAATTTTTAACTGCAAAGACCTCTCAGAATCTCTAGTCACATCAGTTACATCAGTAACACAAAATCTTTGCAAAATAAAATCCAATAAACGAGAATTTCTTTTTTCTTAATTATGTCTTCGCCATTCTTAAAATAACTCCATTTTTAAAAAAGAGCGCACATGATCTAAATGAAATTTAGTAACAAAAAATTGTGGATTTATGTGGTGAAAATTTTTTCTTTGTTGTACCCATTAGGACTTTAGCTATACACTGTTAATAAATTAGCTTGGATACATGTGGATACAAAAAGTTGCATAAATTTAAAAATTAAAAAACAAAAAATATTTTACAATTTCAACCCAGTTTTTTAAACCATATTTTAATACATATTGCTTAACTTTTAAATAAAATATTTAATGTAATTAAATAGTACTTACCCTTAAAAGTAAAATCCATCGCTGCATTAAAATGATTGGTTTCTTTAATTCATGTTAAATGTTAATGCAACCATTGTAAATTTTTATATAATTTTTTTCAAAAATGAAATTACATTTTAACGCCTTTTTAATTGCTTATGACTCATTGCTCTGGAATGTTTTTCATAATTAACACCGCAAGTTATTACTAATGTAGGACTGTTATTGTAAAAATATTCTCAATTAGTCGATTTCTTAATATGACTTTTGTCCACCTAGCTTGTATAAAGCGATACACTGTGCGCCGTTCAAAAATCGATTTTATATATTCCCATGTATTCCTAGTGGGCACAAGATATTTTAGACGTTTAAAATACGTCTTTTGCCTACTGGGTTACATAGTAGTGCTTATGTCAAAATCGACTTTTCAATGGCAGTGTTAACTTCTTTCAAAATATATGCAAATAATAGTTCATTTTCTTGCATTTTAGGTAAAAATTCATCAAACTACAGTACAGGAGCATGGGGTTAAAAAAAGTTATAACCCTAGTATAAATATAAAATTAACAAATATATTCATAATTATATAAATCAAATCATAAGAGTACTCTTATTTAACGCCTTAGAAAAAATTAAATTCATTGTCGTTTGACAGAAGAGTTTGCCTAAGTTTTGTTTAAAACTGTTTAAGCGAAGAGAGTGTTTTAAGATCATCATTTAAAAGTGTATTCCATAATTTAGGTCCTCGATTTGTAATTGAGTATTTAGTGACTGAATAATAGGTTTTGGATTGACTAAAATTATTTTTTGAGAATCTTGTGCTGTATATATGATTTATATATACAGCACAAGATTCACAGCCCTGATAACATGTTTTTGTTTGCAGAGAAGTCTATTTATTTTTGTAACGTTGGTGCTGCACTAAGCAAAATTTGTATAGTTTAGGTAACAATGTATAAATGAAAAGTATATGTAATTCAAACAAGATTTAAAAATTAAAGTTTAAAAACTCTTTAGCTTTATACAGTATACCAATATTTTTTTAAATTTTTTTTTTCAATAACATTTATATGTTCTCTCCAGTTAATACCTTCATCTAGAATTACGCCCAAGAATTTTAACGTTATTTTCCTTTTTATTAAATTATTATCAATAAAAAGATTCGGTAGTTTCCATGAAATATTTTTTTTTGAAGCATGATGGAATAATGTGTATTTAGTTTTATTAATGTTTAGGGATAGTTTATAGGATTTAAACCATTGGCTTAGTTTATCAAATTCTCTGTTTACTGTTAAAAATAAAATATTAATATCTCCATTGGAATAAAACAAGTTAGTATCATTGGCAAATAAAATTGAGTTTAAGATATTAGAAAAATTATTTAAATCACTAATATAAAATAGAAATAAGAGGGGTCCTTGTATTGAACCCTGGGAAAACCGCATGTGATAGTCATATTATCCGTTTTTCCACCTTCGTATGAAATATATTGCTTCCTGTTAAGCAAGTAACTTTTAAGCTAAGCCAAGTTTGAATTTCTTATACCGTAGATTTCGAGTTTAGATAAAAGAATTATATGATCAACTGTATTAAAGGGCTTGCTTAGATCTATAAAAAACACCTAAAGTATACTTTTTTTCATTAAACCCTTTAAACATAGCATGTACAAGATGAAAGATTGGGTGATCAGTAGAATGACCAAATTTAAAACCAAATTGTTTATTGTACAAAATATTTTTTTTGCTTAAGAAAGAATAGAGTCTATTATACATAATTCGTTTTAGAATTTTTGAAAAACATGTAGAATTGAGATCAACCTATAATTAGTAACGTCATAAGGATCACCTGATTTTAAAATTGGGACAACTCTAGCGATTTTTAACTTTTCCGGAAAAATTCCGTCTTTTATTTTTGTCATCACACCATGTCTCGCTGAGACAAATAATTTGAAAATTAATATTAATTTTACATAAAAATTGTTTTAAAGAATTAAATTTTTTTCAAGACTTCTAATATTAACATGAAGGATCGAGAACGAGTTGTTCCCCATTCCTTCAATGATATTTTTTGAATTTACATTATAATATAATGGGTTAATATTTTTTATTCGATCATTATTATTATAAAAGTTAATATCAGGATCAGAATCTTTTTTTTAACGTATTTATTTTTCAGTTAGTAATGAATTAAATTTAAAATTTTTTAAAGCTGAATCCTCGGCCATTTTAAATAAGAGTAATATAACAAAGAAAAACTAATAAAAATCAAACAATATTGTAAACTTAAAAAAAAAATCATTTAACAAAATTTCAATCTCTAAATTCTTTGACAATTAAATTATAGTAAATGACTATAGAATATTTACCTTTAATACTATGACTTTTACTTTCTTCAAAAAGTTTTTTTCAAATTGCCGCAATTTCGATTGAATAATCTTCGTTAATGTAAATTCCCGATCCTTTTAGCTTATTTGCATTCTTTAAAATTTCAACCTTATCTTTGTAGTTTAGTAGTTTTGTTACAATAGTTCTTGGTTTTTTTGGGTCAAATTTCCCTGTTCTATGAGCTCTTCCAATAACGACTCCTTTTACATTAAGTTCATTTTCTAACAAATTAATAATTTTTTTTTCTGAGTTATTCCAGCTTTCAGAGTGTAATATGTAAGTTTTTACTTATAAACAGTCAATGAAAGCTTTTCATTCAATGGTGTCATTTATTTAGAGTTTTCTTTTTTTCATTTATATCCAAAATTTACATTTTAGCTTAACTGTAACTTGAATTTTTTTAAATGAGCTTAAAAATAGTTATATCGATGGGTTAATTTGCAAACAAGATAATTATTATGCATATATGGACATATGAAATAAAATTATTTCATATGTCCATATATGCACTAACATGCATTTGTATTGTTATTTTTCATATTTATGTATTTAAAATCATTACTAATAACAAAATTGGAGTTGGAGGAGTTTTGATTCACGTAAAGGAAAACATAATGCGTGAAGAATAATAAGTTAGTTTCTGAAACTCAAATAACTTTCCTAATTGTTTCCGTTCAATGTTTCTAGATAAATAACACTGAAATCGTTAAAATTTTTAATTACAAGATCTTCAAGATTTTCTTTAAAAATGTTGTTAAATTGTTATATTACGATTATACTTTGGTTTTAAACATAAAAAAATAACTTTTAAACTTATCAAATAATGCTTACCCGTCATTTAATAATACTACCCTGGCAGTTAATAACGGGTACCCGGGTGCCCGGCAACAATCTTAAACAGCACAAAGAAAATTTATATCCATTGAGACAAAATTCATTAAGACGGAGTTCTACAAAATAATGTCTAAATAAAAAGCATTTCTTTAAATTTTCTTATTGAATAATCTTGCAATACTTGCATATAAAATGCGACCCCCCCTGTAATTTATTTTACCTAAATTTAAGTATAATAAATTAAAAAGCGCGTAGTGAGTGTAACAACCTCTACGAAAGCAAAAGAAAATTACGAGTTTAACAACTGCTACGAAAGCAACATAGCATAATGAAGGGTTAGTCAGCGGATTTTAATTTAAAAAGTGATAATTTTCATATTAAGAGGCATAACTATTTTATTTAACCTTGAAAGGATGTTTTCACCCATACCCAGGTTCCTCTAATGATAGCAATAAGAAGTTGCTTAAAGAATTTAGTGCAGGAACAGCCATCTAGGAGGCCGCTGCAGGGGCGGATCTAGGGGGTATCCTGTGTTGCCCAGGATTCACCCATAATATTCTAAGAAGTTATAAAAAATTCCGATTCATAATATAAAAAATACTAAACTTAAATTTATAGTATACTAATATGTATATATGAGTTCTTTAAAAAAATAAATATTGCCTTTATAGAAAAACATACACGGCTTTAACAATGTTTCAAAGACTCTCTCTCTCCTCCGTGATGTTTCAAAATGCCGCTATTAATCAGGATTCTTTTTTTAAAGTAAACGGAACCGAAAGAACCCTTTTAATCAATCGTTATTGCAATGTATTTATTTTGGTTGCCGTAATTAAGGCCAAAAAAATCCCTATTGTTTCAGGATTCATTTGACCCGAATTTCCGGTAGACAACAAAAAAAAGTTGCAGGAACGTTTGATCAAAAGGGTTCTCTCGGTTCCGTTTACATATAGAAATGAATCCTTAATTATTCCAATAACGCCTTAATTATTCGTATAAACTTTATTCGAATAATTAAAGCTTTAAGATAAAGCTATAAGTATTCGAATAAATTGAAGTTTTATCAAAAATTAGTTTAAAGTAATTTTTAATACAAATTTTACTTTTGTTTGCAATTATGGATTTGTTGCTATCCAATGCCATTAAAGCCAAGCATTTGCCTAATATTACGACTTACAAAGTAAAGCTTCGTAATAATCTCAAAGATTTAAATTCAAAGTTTCCTGTTGTAAACAAAGATCTTCTTTCTTTAAGAAATTCTGAACTGGAAGCTTTTATTCCCATGCAAAAAGAAAATGAAGACTATATTGTTTTAAAGTATGAGTTTAAACGCGTTTTTTTATGTTTTATTTTGTTTATAAAACAATAATTCTTAACAAATAAGTTAAATATGTTTTTTTTAGTTATATTTAGTTTATATATGATATGACTTTACAGGTCAATGGAAAATGGTAACTGTCTTTACAACTCTGCTGCTTTATTAATAAATTCATCAGATAAAACACATGAAATTCTTCGACTATTAACTTCTGTTGAGTTGTTTGAGAAAGCAACCTTTTATTCAAGATACCCAATAATCTTAAACCAAGTGGAATCTAAAAGTTTTTCTTCACTCTCTAGTGTTTTCATGGCATGTAATTAAAATAATTCTTTTACAGAATTAAATGATATAAATATTTCTGAACTTATAAAAAAAGAAGCCTATAACAATTGCAGAAACAATAAATTTGCTTCTTTTCTTTGTTTAATTGCATTATCTACAGTGTTAAATAAGCAAATTCGTTCTGTTTATCCTGAATTTGGACTTGAAAAATATAAAAAGTTATTTAATGTGAGTATATACCCACGTGGTGATCATAAAACAAATAAAGAAATTCTGAGTATTTTATGGTGTAACACTGATTGTCGCTCTATTTCCAAGGATAAAGATATGTGGTCACCAAATCATTTTGTCCCTATTGTGAAAAGAGAAGTTTTATGCTTTAAGAAATTTGTCAAAAGTGATTTAAAAAGAGGATCGTGTTCAGTTTTGCCAAGTGTTCTATTGCATTCTTCTGTTACCACTAAGGTTCTTAATTTATCTTGTCAACCTCCTAAAAATCCATTTTCTAATAAAAAATCATTAGTTCAATCTCACATAAAGTTTTGCATAGATAATGAAACTAAAATTGTAGATGTAAATATTGATGATTGTTTGCAAAGGTGAGATGATTGTTTACAAAGGTTTATCTGGTATTCCTGCAACTGTTGTAAAAAAAATAAAGAAAAATGTTTTTGGAAATCAGATTTTATGGAATTTTTGCATTTTTATATATCGGATATGCCTCATTCTATATCAATTCATGCTGAATTAGATTTGTGGGAGACATTTTGGAACAATCGATCTGTGATCCCATCCACTATTTCAGAGATTTTAAAGTCTATTGATATGATGGGTTTCCCAAACATTAGAGAAGGTTTTTTAATAATGGGAACAATTCCAATTACTACATGTAAATGCGAGAGGAGCATTTCTGTTATACGCAGACTGAAAACTTATATGCGAAGCCGCATGACAGAGTCAAGATTTAATTCTTTAGCTCTGATGTCTATTCATCAAGAAATAATTCCTGATGTAGAAAGAGTTTTAAATATTTTTTCTGTTTTAGGGGAACGACGCTTAGAGTTGGTTTTTACCTAATATTTATTTAATAATTTCTTTTTTGTTTATTGACTATATTCGTGTATTTTATTTTATATTTAAGTTTACCTTATATTTAGTGAAAATTAGAAAAGCAACATAAAAAATTAAAAATAAAACCCTATTAAAAAAATTTGGCCTAATTGCCTATCAAGAAAAGGAAAGAATCCAGAAATGGAGGACTAACCTAAGGCAACAATATTAATACTTTACATAAACTGCCTATCAAGAAAAGGTAAAAATCCAGAAATGGAGAGCTAACCTAAGGCAACAATACAAATACTTTACACTAACTGCCTATCAAGAAAAGGAAAGAATCCAGAAATGGAGGGTTAACCTTAGGCCACATGACAGTTTACAGATGGAGTGCAAAGTCCTATGGCTTACCTTCTCGTTGGTGCACTTCGTTAAATAGGTTAGACAAGTAAAAAATGTCTAATTTATGAACAGAATAGCCAAGGCAATATTTTTATTAGTTTTGTTTTATATGGGTAATTGAGAACAATGCCAAGTAAGTAATAATAAAGTACTGATGCCGCTTTGATGACGAATTATAGTCGGCGATATTTTTTTGCAACCTTAACCCCCCCCCCCTCGCAAGCCCGGGGGAGGGGTTTACAAAAAAATATCGCCGACTATATTTTGGCAGTTCGAAAAAAAACAGGCAACTCCCACAAAAAATCCTGCATCCGCCCCTGCGCTGTTTTTAACACAGAAGACTTCAAATATGGCGATTTGGCTAAAATATGGCTCAAATTTGGCTAAACATTTCAAAGATTGCAAAAACAAGAACATCGTGATTTTTTAAAAACATTTTCAAAATCTTATGTTAAACTTTATATTCTTTATAAATGAAAAAAGAGAGTTCTAAATAAATAAAGTTTTTTTCATTATTTTGAACTTACAAGAAATTTAAAGCTGAACATTCGTGCACTATCCGGTGGGCACCGGACCTAAAAAAGACGTCTTTTGAACGTTCCTTGCCCACTGGGTGTTACGTTTTTAAGATAAAAATAACCCACATCAAATTTGAAATGGAAAAGAGTGTGTGTTAGTTTCAAGAGAAGGATTAATGTTGCAGTTGTTTAAGTCGAAAAAAATGCTTAAAATTAATCATTTATTGATATTCAGGAATCGACATTGACAAAACGGATTTGATTTCATTTAACCATCTTACGTTTTTTTATTACAGTTTACGCACCAAATAAAGTTACATTTTATATTTATCAATTTTATAATTTAAATTTATAGTTAAACACCCGCTTACTATTCCGCTCAAATATCAGAAATTTTATCTGAGAGCTTTGTATATTAAGGACGTTTAAGAAATAATTAAGACTTACATTTTGTTTCCGTTTTAGAAACGGTAAAATCCGAAAGCATAAGAAGTGTTTTTCAATAAAATCTTGTTCTAAATACAACCTTTTTAATATATTTCTGTGTATAATGTTACTAAAAGACAGATTACAAATAAACGAGACATAAAAAATCTTGAATAAGCAAACAAGTAAAAAGTTTTGTAAAAATGACACACTTAAAAAAAATGCTTTCTCACTAATTGTAAAGTGGCGTCTAGTGTCTACATCAAAACTATTTGTAGGTTGTGTCTTATGGGTTTCTATTTAAAAGCAGCGTCTAGTGTGTGAATAAATTAACATTAAAGTTTTCTTTTTGGAGCTCTTTATCTCCGCAGCAACGTTGGTATAACGTTGGTACAACGACACACGTGGTACAAGGTACAGTAAAGATAATTATTTATAAACATTAGTTCATACCAAATTGAGGTTTTTTGTAGTTAAACATTAAAAAATCATGTTTGAATAACTCGTAAAGTTTATCTGTTATATCTTTCGATATTGATTTAAAAAATTGTTTCATAAGTTTATTTGAATTTTCATTAGAGTGAACGTCAGGTTTTTCTGGAAAAGTTACTTTATCAGCAACATCTAGGGTTCTCAACAGATAGTCTGCATCTTGTTTAAGTGACTCAAATTTTCCAACAAAGTCATATTGTACCAAACAAGGCAAACAAAGTCTATCAATTCGTTCCCAGTGTTCGTTCCAAAAATCAGCATCTTCTAGCGGAGAATCAATAATAAACTTGATAAACTCTTCAAATTTTAGGCCTTCACCTTCAATATAACGGATGTCATTTGTAATATTTTTGAGCTCCCTATACTTTCTCATAATATACTTTCCATATATTAATTTAAATGTCTTGTATTTCGTTTCTACAAATTTATTTCTAAATGTTGACACAAGTCTCTCGTAAGGATGACGGACAAATAAAAATTTATAATATGTTGTTAAACGTAAACTTATTTCTTCAGGAGAATAGTCACTAAGTTTGCGAAAGTATCCCGTGCTAAAGTTGTGTGCAAGTGAAGAATTTATCTCATCAGGTTTGTTAAAATAGCCATCAAGAACAAGTAGAACTCGTTTCCAATTTGTACAAGCAACTTTCGGAGTAACGCAGTATAGAAGTTGATGTTTATCACTCACCTTTATAACAAGCTTGAGTGTTTTAGAAATAAATATTTTTGATATATATATATGTGTATACATATATATATATATATATATATATATATATATATATATATATATATATATATATATATATATATATATATATATATATACAAATATATATATATACAAATATATATATATATATATATATATATATATATATATATATATATATATATATATATATATATATATATATATATATATATATATGTATATATATATCTATATATATATATATATAGAAATATATATACATACATATATATATATATATACATATATATATATACACATATATATATATATATATGTATATATAATATATACATATATATATATATGTATATATATATATATATATATATATATATATATATATATATACATATATGTATATATATCTAGATATATAGATAGAAAGTTATTTGTGAGTGAGAATGTGATAACAAAACACTTTATTTGCAAGATTTAAAAATTTTTCATCTGAATTATCATTTTTTGTCATGCAATCTTACCAGTATATTTCTAAAAGCATATGAGTTTATTCCTGAGGATGAATCTGCTGACAGGGGAAATATCTCTTTTATCTTACGTTTATGGCAGTCTTGAGTGACGGTTCGCTTTCGTTTGCGCTGTGTGGCCGAGTTTTCAATATCTTGAATGTTTGATGTAAGAAGATATTCCTTAAATACAATAATATTAATAATGAACTCACATCTTTGTTTCATAGTATAATTGTTTAAATTTAATGTTTAATATTCAGTCATGTGTAATGAACATAACTAAAACATGAAATAAACATGAACTAAATCTTAAATAAAGTTTAAATAAAAAAAATTTCCTAATCCTAATTTTTAAAAAGTACTTGAAATATCATTGTTAGGATAAAACTTAATGAGTTCTGTAGATGCTCCAAGAAGACCGATCTTATTACTTAGCAGAGCGGAATAGCATTTAACCAGAAGCTTCCTTACCAATTAGGGTTCGGAATACCGAACCAAAACTCCAATACCGTTATTTTGGTATTGAAAACTTGTTATCCCGGGATTCCGGGATTATTATTTTTCCTATAATAATACGAATGAATAAATAATTTAATTAAAAAATGATTTAGCAATTAAAAAAAACTAAATTTATCTAAAGAATAAAAAATAAAAAACAAAATTCAGTAAAATGTTATTTATACATTATTCATAAGAAAAAAAGAAAATATAAAGTTTTAACGTTCTACTTTTTCTGCAGTTGATTGTTGATATAAGACCTCAGAAAACATAGACTGTTGAGCAAATTATCTTCCATCCTTGACCAAATTCTGACTCAGATTAAGCCAGAAGATAAGATGAAATTAAGTATTTGTCTCTAATGCCATTTTTATCAAAAACTAACATTTTTTTAATTGAGCGTGTGAGATCTTTTTAGTTTTAGTCAATTCCACTCTCAGGTAATCTGAAGCAAATTTTTTTTGATACTGTCCTCTCCAACTTTTCTTATAAAGTCAGAGACACCCAGACGTTGTATCTGTAGAACAATAACTTTTTGTCGTCTTCTGTGGAATTCTGCTCTTTCTCAAATCTGGGTGTGGCAACAGATGTCATGTAAGCATCTTCTTCATCATGCAGACTAGCCTCATTAATAGATTTTTTGAAAAAGTACGCTGAGAACAGCCAAATGAAACCCATGCGCTAAACATAGCTGTTGATGTGCTTCAATTAACCTGCCAACTTTTGTCATAACTGCAGCGCCATCATTTTTCTGCTAGAATTGTTCCAAAAGTACAAACCAGTCCTAGATTCCGAATATCTTTGTGAGAGTGGATATTGATATTCTATTTCTTACCGATTCCATTCATCGAAAGTAAGAGAAATTTTGTTTCCATTAGCAATTCAGCACAATATTCTATAATTACTTGGTCTCGTATATTTCTAATGTAATTCAAGACCATTTTGTGAATTGTTTTGCGATTATTTGGTATATTAGTTATGTCTTTTCTGATATCATGTGACGTCCAGATAATGTTGAATGATAAACCATTACTAGCAGTCATCCAACCAAAATAGCTGGCAATGAGTCATCCATTTTATCACGTTTAAAAAAAGTTGTTTATAGTTACAGAAGATTTTGATTTATGTACAAACTCTTAAGTATTTAAATCAGTGGGGCTACCTACATCTCTTTTCAATAAATTACTTCATGAATTGTTTTTAAATGGGTATGAAGACCACTTGTAGAACCTCCATGTGTTTTTATTATTTTTTTACTTAGCATACTGTCCTGCTAAATAAAAAGATAATAAAAACCATGAAAACGTGGTAAATTTTTATTATTTGCTTTGGAGTGCTGCTCAAAATCTTGAATACTCATATCGGTGTAAAATACGAGTTTTTTTAAAAGTTTGAAACACGATAATAAAATTCATAAAAATTAATAAAATAGTTAATACTCTGATTAAAAAGATAGTAATTTACCGTTTCAGAACCAACAACGCCCAGGGGGACGGGGGTGGGAGAGAGGGGGGACGGGGGTGGGAGAGAGGGGCACAGCTTGAAAATTCTAGATTAAGAGGACTTTTTTTTAGAAATTGATGACTGTGCGCCCTCCACTTCGAAACCCGTGTCGTTGGGTTTTAATATAACTATTATAGCACGTAAAAGTAACTTATATCACATAACCACAATTTAATTTTGAACAATCAATTTTGTTTCCATTAATAAGATCAATTAAAAACTTTTCATAGAATACTAGATTGGTGCTATTTTCGCAGTATTGTATCGAATTAAATGTATTTTGTTACACCCCAAACCTGAATATAAGTTAACTTAGCTCTTCAAAAGTAAAAATGGATTTATTTACTTTTAAATCTACAAAAAAGTTCTGAAATAAAATAACTTGAGTTCTACAAACTAATTTTATCAAAAGTTTTTTTAAAAGAAACTTTTTTAAGTAAACTTTTTGTTTTTTTATTTTTTGCATTTTATAAAAGTTCTATTCGGAATGAATATAAGTTAGAAAAAATATAAAAGCATCAGATAATATTTTAAACTATCAAACGGAGGTTAAAATTATAGCTAAGAAACCCGCTAAACAGAAAACAAAGTTTCAAAAAAAAATGTATAGATAACTATCTTTATTCTTCCAATTGCCAAGTTTTACATTACACACTAAAAATTAAAGGTAGAAATTTTTAGTTAAGGTAGGATATGTGATATACCCTTAGTAAGGTATAATTTTCTACCTTATAAGGTAGAAAATTATACCTTTAAGTTAGAAAATTGTATGGGAAATAATGGTTTTTAATATAATTTTCTACCCTAAAAGGTAGAAAATTATACCTTACTAAGGGTATATCACATATCCTACCCTAAGGTAGAAATTTCTACCTTCTTTTTTTAGTGTGTACTGAATTTAGATTATATTTACAACCGTATTTAAAATTCTTAAGTAGGGTACCATTTTTAAGGTTTTTAAAACGCTTGAATTGGCTTTCTATATTAAAAAAAAAAGACTTCATGTATCTGCATGTTGAGTTTTATGAAAGCAAAGTTAAAATTTTAGCAAAGATAACTACTTGCTCTGCACAATCATCCACTATTTTCAGTCTCTGCTCTGCACAATTATCTACTACTTTCAGTCTCTTCTCTCCACAATTATTGACTACTTTAAGTCTCTGCTCTAACCAATTATCGACTACTTTCAGTCTCTGCTCTGCACAATTATCCACTACTTTCAGTCTCCTTTCAGTGTTCTATGCAATCTGACAATTTAGAACTGGATTTTTGCCCAGTTTTTAACATTGTCTGCAAAAAACCTAAATAACATTTTGTAAACCTAAAGGTATTTTTAATGTATAAACCCTGTACTGTTTTGCAACTGATTATTCTAATTTTAATGTTTTGCAGTTATAAGGTGTCTTTTATATACTAAAGGTGTCTTTTATTACTAAAGACGTTCCGTTTCCACAGTCACTTTCGTCTCTAAATAAAGCAAATAATACCTAAATTCCTTTCTGCGCTCTTAATTCGCTACGTTTTTAATTTTTACCAAACCGCTGTCCACATTACACATAAATAAATTTTTTCTAAACGTTTGTTTTTTAGAAAAACTCTATTTGCTTCAATTTTAGTTAATTTTTATAACGCACCATGGTGAGCAATACCAAACGGAAAATGACATAACGAAACAAAGTATATTTTTTTGGATTTTTGAACTTTAAGTTCTCTGAGTCCACAATATTCCCGTATTTATTATGTTATCAACTTTGTAATGAACGCTTCTTCCTCAGCAACAGAAACTCAAGGATTGGCACAAACGTCACACATTTTCTAAATTACAGATTTCACAACATCTCATTGTTGAATATTTTCCTTCTTTTTATTAAAAAACAGAATTTCAACAGTTCCATAGTAAACTTTTGCCTTTTAAATGCTATTGTGGTTCACCAATGACATACACGCAAACACTGATTAACATTATTGTTTCTTTTTTAATCGAAATTTCTTTAAATTATAAAATTAAATACATTTTTTTACTTTTCTTTCTGGTTTTTTTCCCATCGATTTTAATCCATTTATATCTTGTATTTATGCTATGATAAAGTTCTAATTTTTCTTGTTATTGTAAAAATACGTTTTTAGTTCAAACTTAATAAAATGTAATAGATAATAAAAAGCAACCGACAAGTTAGAAATAGCTCATTCACAAATAATTTCAAAAAATGAGTACTCTCAGAAGACACTTAACTAAACATTTAAGATCATTGAGGCAATATTAAACTTATTTATTATCAAAATTTATTTAAAATTAAGATTTATATTTTGTTGATCAAAACGAACAAAAAAAGACAAGGTTAAAGCCCTCAAAACTTATATTTAACAATTACTTGAGGCTAAAAGTTAGTACAATTACTTGAGGCTAAAAGTTGGTATTTTTCCAATTAATGTTTATAGAGACATAGTCATTCTCTACATTTGAGAAAACCACAATTAACCATTGGAAACACAGTAGTGCCACAGCTAACCCTTGCAAGTACAGCACTGCAACAATTTAAAACCAATTTAAAAGTAAGAACTCAAAGCAACAAAAAATATAGTTTTCCAAACTTGAAGCCTTACAGTTTAGCTTAATTAAGAAAATAATCTAAAACGTATTCAAGTTTGCTTTCGATGGTGTTGAAGAATTGAGGAACGCTGTGCAGTCGATGATATATGCTTAATGTGAAGTTAGCTCATTTTTAAAAGCAATTAACCCTGTTTTTATGAACGCACTGACTGCGTGTCTTCTGGTGAAACACTTGCCAAATTCATAAAAAACTTTTAAAAAACAAGGAAAATTATCTTTATCAACATTTTTGCATTTTAATGATTCAGAATATGATTATAATACGTTTTCCAGGAAAGTTTAACATGACAATATATTCTAAAGTCTGGTGGCTGCAAAATATAACTTGATTGAACTGATAGAAAGACCAATCAGACATTTCTTTATATATTTTGATAACTTTTAATGGAACATGAGTGCTATATCCATCGAATCAATAATGTGTTCTCCGCCAATCGCTTTAACTACTGGTATTAACACCCGTTCCAACCACTCAATCCCATCCATCCTGAATCTGATCTTGTATACTCAGTGTCGGTTGGACGATTTTTGCGCCATGATTGATGTAAGTATCTTTTTTGATTTATAAACAACGAAAGAAGGTAATTAGACCACACTCATTACAATTCCAAATATGTGAAGCTTTTAAGTTATCAATTTTGGCTTCATTGTATTATTTCTTTGTTGTTAAAACATTTATTGGTAAAATTATGTTAGAAGTGCAAGATGATGTTCGATGTTATGTAATCCACTCTGCGTAATACTACATCATGTTTTCATCTTTAAAATCATACTATCACTGTAATGAAGGTTTGTCATTTTTAAATAAATGCTCTTCTTTTGTGTTTTTCAAACCACAACCCCAATTGCTAAAACATTGAATTAAATGAATCGTTAACTTTTCAGTTTCAACTGGTAAAGCTGTTGGCTTTCTGTTTACCTGCATTTTTACTTTTATTTCTGTCAATCAATGTCGGTTCATTTTCGTTTATTGAACCAGAATGCTGTAATCGAGGCACACTTTCTTTTCTTTCACTTTTTTGCACACTTTCTTAATGGTATTCCTTGCTCTCGATGATGGTTCAAAGCATTTTCAACACCTTCTTCGCTGTAGTTGTTGCTTGGCATTTTGTTGATTTAATTTTTATATTTATAGTTTGCAGGAGATAAGATTAGTATTAGCATATTAAAACAGAGAAATTTTGAGAAGATTCGAAGAGAAGAGAAACATTCTTTTTATAGAAATAGAATGGAATTTAAAGAGAAAGTTGAACCGTAGGTCTTTATTAATTAATGGTTTCTTTTTGCCATAAATAATTGATTATTATTCATTAATTATTGACCGACTTAAGTAGGATATTACCTTTTTTAGTTTTTATGAAATGACTTTTTATTTTAAAACATAACAAAAATATTACCTTTTGATTCAGAATAAAAAACTCAATTAAACCGTATAAAAAATTTTAAAACTAATTTATTATTTAAAATCTAGAAAGTTTTAAGTTAGTATATATGGTTTCTTTCAAATTGATACACCAAAAAACCCTTTTAGCCTCACAAAAATATCATCAAACAAATATATTTTTTTACATGTTCTGATAGATGTAGTCCTACTTATATTGATGATAGATGATAGATGTAGTCCTACTTATATTGATGATAGATGATAGATGTAGTCCTACTTATATTGATGATAGATGATAGATGTAGTCCTACTTATATTGATGATAGATGATAGATGTAGTCCTACTTATATTGATGATAGATGATAGATGTATTCCTACTATATATCTTCTTATTCTTTATGATATTTCTTAAAACCTATTGTTTAAACAATGTTTAAGTAACCTGTCGTCATGTTTTAATATCGATATCATTTTCAGTTATTTAGTTTTTTTTACTTCTTTTACACTTTGGCTTTTTTTTTTTTTCTTTTTGTTTGTTTGCTAGTTTGTGAGATTGACGTTAAAGTTTTACAGTTATTTAGATATTCAGAAAAAAAAAATTCTGTAATATATAGTTTTGCACTATATATTACAGAATATCTGTTATATAGTGCAAACACTGTAAAGAGAGACAAAAAGCCAAAAAGAAAAAACTGCTCAATACTATATGCCGACAGATAAACAAGCGGCAAACCACAGCAAAAAAAAATTTACTCACTTAAACTACTAATATTTAAATTAAATAAAGTTAATATTTAGGTTAAAAAACGGAATGCTTCCATATTGGTTTTGGAAATTCTTTGTTTTGATGAACCATAAGTATCAAACCTAAAACTCTGTGTCAAAAACTATTGATTCAAAAATCTTATCAAAACGATCATAATTTTCAACTCCTTTAGAAACCTATTTTTTAGAAAAACTTTAAAAAATACTTTTAATAATTATTTAATACCAACTATTTAAACGCGCCACAAAACAACTTGTGTTTTATTTAGGCACAAAACAAACTTTTTTTTAATTTCAAATGTAATAATGTGTGTTTTTTTTTATTATTATTATGTTGTACTAACAGCTTCAGAAAACATATTTAAAAAAAATGTGCAAATACTTAGTTTATTAGTTTTATGTAAAAATATGTCAATAATGTAAAAGTGTCTAGATAAGGACTATTATTTCTGCCTTCCCTCGTAAAGCACTCGCAAGTTACTCGTACGTCCCTCGCTAAGTACTTCTTTGATTATAATTTAATGTCGAAAAAAACAAATAAAAATTCTATTAAAAAATTAGCAACAGTTTCTTACTAATTGTGTTTGTATTCATTTTATTCTTAAAACCAAAGACAGCACCCCCTGAAATTATTGAGTAATATTCTTAAAAATTAATCTTTTAACTGCTCCTCAATCATAAAATTTATTTTAACCCTCCAAATACTAGTTAGAAATCATTACCTCTGTTTTTGTTATCAAATATATTATGTGAATATTTGATACTATAATTGACATTAATTTTTGCGCTGAAGCACCGTACCAACTTTAGTTAGTGCAAAAACACTTTCCACAAAACCGCTTGATAACTAACCACTGGACTAATTATGTATGTATCTTTTGCAAAAAAATAATTAATTTGTTATTTAGGAAGTGAAAAGAATAACTAGACGAAAAAAAAAAAATCACCAAATTTAAACTTGCTCAAAAGTTTTGTAAATTAAGGTAATAGAAGTAATGGAGTTTTTACTTATTTATTTCTGATTTATAATAAATTCTAACAAAAATTTTCATGTAATAAAAATAAAATGCCAAAGTTTATATAAAGGGATTACTAAATCAAGCTACACATTTTAAATAATAATTTAAACAGACGAATTCAAAGAAGGTGTGGGTGATACAACTACCACTACAACCTTTACCCTACAATCATCTTTTTACAAGCACCAAATACCAGGAAAATATAATACCATAACCATTTTTTTTAATAAAACAAGAATAAAGGACGGATCTAAAGGAGGGGGAAAGAGGCGATGGAGGCGCTTGCCCCTCCCCCCTTAGATATTTTAAAAATAATTTTTGTTTTTGTAAACTTAGATATCAAAAAAGGCTGTTTAAAAATGTTAAAAATTTAAACAAATTTATGTAGTGCAAAAAAATATCGGACACTTGGGATATCAATATGACGTAATTGCATGGTTACATAGATTAAAAAAGTGTAAGACTAATATTCTAAAAAAAAACTAAATAAAAAAGTTTTATGATTTAAACTTGAAAACTGCCCAGCACCCGCCCTCACCCCTTCCTTCTCGGATGATTTGGATCCATCGAATCAAAAAAATCTAAAAATGGCTCTTCCCCTGCAATAATAGATTGTCTAGATCCGCCCCTGACAAGAATTATATAACATCTTATTTAAAAAAATTATAAATTTTGTTTCCCTAACAAACTGTTATTGCACAATAATAATAATCAAAAATATTGAAATAAACAGACATCTTTCTATTAAATATTCCATGCTAAATGAAATATTGGAAGAAGGGAATGTAAAAATAAATTTAAAAAAATATATAATAAATAACGTTTAATAGTGAGTTATTTATGAGTTATTGTCTATGGAAGTATTTATCAATTAAAATGCTTCCTATACCCAATATTAATAATCGATTTTCATTAAAACTAGTCTATATACAAACTAGTCTATATATCTTTTATATTATTGTTACTGCAAAAGTTCTCCAAGCCGTACAATTCCTAGCCATACAATTAAAAGTGAGAAATATTCAAATATTTTTCGTAAATAACTTTTTATAAATATTATTTTTGCTTTTAATCAACAATTATTTTCATTCCTTTTTATAAACTTTAAACATGTTTTTATTACGTATTATTACTTTCATTTTAAATAGTGTATAAGATAACATAGTATATTATTGCAAATGTGATTAATAATGATTACAGCAATAAGAGTAGGCAACGACAGATTTATTCATCTGTGAAAGCAGACAACTTTTAAAACCCCAACATAGCCAATATATATATATATATATATATATTTGCTTAATAGTTATTTGTTGTATTTATCATATCTGTTTTTCAAAATATTGACTGCCTTGCTTAAAACAATTGTGTTTGGTAATTTGTTCCAATCAGGAATAACTCGATTTGAAAAGAAATTTTACGTTTTAGTTAATTTTCTGGTTAGTTTCTGGTTAATTTCTTTTCTTGTTTCACCTGCTGGACCATGTTGCTTGCTTTATACAGTTTTTCTACTTAGGTTACATTAATATTGCAGTGAGGTTTGAATCAGTGAGGTCAAATACTGTTTGCCTGATTTTTGGGAATCAGCAATCTTAAATAAACCTGGAAAAAATTTAGATTCGGATGAGAGGTCAGCGAGGTGAACTATAATTGAACTGAATAATTTTGAACATGATTTAAGAATGTTGGTTAGAATAATATCCATTGGCGAAGTCTTGGGTTTGAGAGCTTTGATTGCTTGCAAAACATCTGAAGTGACATCTGAGTGACAGAACCAAATGTTGCAAAAATATCTACAGGGAGAGGTTATTCCGAAAAGAAATCAGATTTTGGAATTTTAGCAAGTTTTTCTTGAAAAGCAATTTTTAAACTTTCATGTTTGCTTATAAAATATTGACTTATTATGTCGACTTTGGTTCTTGTATTTTATAGTTAGTTTTAGAGTTATTCTCATATACTCATTTTGATTACCGTGTTAAGTTGAGTTTGATACACGAGTATGATTGAACACGATGTATCATGCTGTAGGGCTTTAGAGTATTAGCATGTCTTGGATTTCTGGTTGCTAGAGTGGTACCTGAGCATTTAAAGTCACCACATAGAATTATTTATCCAGAAAATGTTTGAAGTTTTTCTAGAAAATTATATAATTCCATAAATAAAATGCTTGCCGGAATAAATGGATATCATCGATGAATAGAAAAAATATAGTAAATATTATTTACTAAATTTAATATAGCAGGTGTACGTTCATAGGGCAGACAATGATTTTAAAACTGATCGGCGCTATGTCTTTTTAAATTGCAGCGGGATCTTCTGGCTTTATCCAAGTTTCAGTAAGTATAAAAATATCTGACAATTAATTCTGTACTATATGTACTATATCATGAATAAGGGGATGAAATCTGTACTATATCAAAAATGAGTGAACTGAATTTTTGAATATCCAAGTTTAGTGTAGATAGCGCAAAAGGTCTTAGAGAGGTTCCTTAAATTTTTTAAATGCAATTTATACAGATTTAATTTTGATCCATTTGAGTTCATCGGATCGTACGATCTGTATCTTGTATATTAAATGGTATATCGGATCGTATACCCCGTATATCATATATCGTATACCCTGTATATTTTATGACCCGTATATACTTTTACCACGCACATAAGTGTACCACTTACATACGTATACCTGTTCCCCCTATATCGTATACCCCGTTTATAAAAGATCTTATACCCTGTATATCGTATACCAAAGTAGCGTTTTGTTAAATAAAGTAGCATTATGTTTAATAAAGTAGCGTTATGTTAAATAAAGTAGCATTATGTTTAATAAAGTAGCGTTATGTTAAATAAAGTATGTTTCTAATAAAATTAAGTAAAAAGTTGTATTTGTTATTTAATGTATATATTAACTTTTCCATTTTAATAAATATAGATACCACTTTTTTAATAATAATATAATATACCCTATTATAAAAGATAAATAAACAAATATAGTTTAAGAATAATAATTTATATAAATTTTTATTATTATACCCATTTATAAAAAATAAATAATCAAATGTTTAAGGATAACTAAAGTTCAATATAAAATTTAACTAAAACAATTCAAAAAAATTTTTAAAGAAATTTTATTTTTTAAATTCAGATATTTAAAATATTCATTCATATATTTAAAATTGCTTTAAAATTCTTTGGGAATCATTCAATTAATTTATTCATTTTTACCTTTTTTTTTTTTTTTTAATATTAGTTCACTTCCCCAAGGTAATGAAGGCCACTACAGACAATGAGGCTTACTTAATTATAGTTAAAACCCTCTCTTAACTCTATAACTCCAAAACTCAAGTCTTATTTACAAAAAAAGTTTTGGTTTTAATGCAGTTTTATACTTAAATAGTGCATTATGTCCTAATTCGACAAACGACATTTTTTTAATCTTTAAAATACTAATACGTATATCTAATACGTAGTATTAACACATTCTTATTATAGTTAACAAAATATATAGAAAATAATATACAGATTTGTTTATAATTACATTATATTTTATATTGTAAATATAAAATTGTAAAAATTTGTAAATACAAATGTAGACTGTACTACATTATACTACTGTATTTACATTATTTCACTGTAACTACATTATAAAAACTTGTTAAAAAAAGCATCGTCAAAAAAATTGGTAAATATGCACTTTTTTCATTTTTAGTTAATAAACTTCTTTTTTTACGCATTAAAATCTAATATATTTATTCTATCATTTCTAAAATTAGCACATAATTTTGCTTTACTTGAGACTCAACATGAGACTTTTGAACAACTTTTTGTGATAATCTTAGAGACTCGTTAAATGTTCAAGTGTCTTGGGGACCCATAAAAATATTTTTTTATATAAAAGATATTTAAATCCCGTGTTATTTTATTATACAGAACACATTAGGAGGTTGCCATTCAAAGTTTTTTGAAACACCCTAATGACTTTATTTCATAATTTTCATTTTTTGCTTGCATAACATTTCTCTATAATGGAAAATGTCATAAAAAGAAGCAAAACCTAAATAAAAGAGCTGGCTTGAAGATATCTGGATATAAACACCAATAAATAATTTTACCATGCTCCTCCAGAATCTTTAGGCGTTGGTGTTTCCTTTGCACGTGTGTTTTTTGTACATTGTTTGTTTTCCACGTACATCATAACTTTAGGCTTTTGGCCCATGATTCAGTGAACAGGTATTCTGCCCATTTGACTAAAAATTTTGACCAATGGCTTAGGTTACTGTTGATATTTTTGTTTTAAAGTAAAAAAACAATTTTAACAATTTGCATAAAAATACAGTTCAAAGCAGTTTTATACAGGACAAAAGTTAGAATTTACAACTTTCAAGCTTTTTTAAGTGATGAAAACATCAAATAAAAAAACCGCGAAGAACAATTAAAATATTTAATTGATATATTAATAAACAACACTCCAAGTGTTTTAAGAAAATTTCAAATAAGGATAACTTTATCAAGACAAAAATAGATAGTTTAAAAAACGAATTCCCATGAAATGTAATCAGAAAAGTAGAGGGTTTTAGTGACCTTAATAAAGAAAACTTAAGCTAAATGGAAGATCTATGATAATATGTTAGTTAAATGAGTTTAATTGGCTTTCCAATAACTACTTGCTAAGATCTGTATTGTGTAAAAGTTATTTTTCTTTTACCATATTTTCTTTTAAGTAATTTTATTTTTCTAGAGGAGTTTATAATCATGGTGTTGATAAAAAGTTGTATTCTTACTATTTGTATAAATAGTTTGTATTCAAACTATTCATATTTTGCATAAAAAACTTTTCACTAGGGTGGAGTGAATTTTAGTTTTTTTTACAATTCGTTTAGCCTTGGTGTGCAAAATTTGTCTATTCATTTCAGAAATACTCTGGAAAAATATCAAGGCTCTAGGAAATTATCTTGAGGTGCCTCAAGACCTTTAAAAATTTAATGGGTCCCTAATATTATGTAAAAGAAAATTTTTCAAAAGTATGTCATGTTGGGTCTCAAAAGAAGCAAAATTTTATAAAATTTCAAAAATAACAATTATTTTATAAAAAAATTATTATTTAAGATTTTTTTGAAATTATAATTAAAAAAAATAAACTTTTTTCATTTTCAGTTTAAAAGGTCATTTTTTCTGCAATAAACTATAAAATAACAATTTTTTTTTTAAAATAATTGTTTATTTTGAAATTTTTATAAAATTTTGCTTCTTTTGAGACCCAACATGACATACTTTTGAAAAACTTTTTTTTACATAATATTAGGGACCCATTAAAATTTTAAAGGTCTTGAGGCACCTCAAGATAATTTCCTAGAGCATTGATATTTTTCCAGAGTATTTCTGAAATGAATAGACAACTTTTGCACACCCAGGCTAAACGAATTGTAAAAAAAACTATAATTCACTCCACCCTACTGTTCACAACATGCATAAAAAAATTAAAAAAAAACACCAAAAAGCTACTGTTTATTATAATATATATACAAAATGTCAATTAGAGGAGAAAAGATTTTTACATTTTACTAGTTTCTAACATTGAAAGAGTACGAGCGTAGAGGATGACGTTAGATTACTCTTTGATTGATTTATAGATAACACACTGCGCTTTTGTAAAATTGTTGAAACTAAGCAAATTTAGTTTGCTACTATCTTTCTTGAGATGGTTCTAGAAAAACTTGATTTTAAATTTTTCATGGCAACAATCTGGTTTCAGCTAAAAGGAAATTCTTGAAACCAATCCAGTTCTTTCTTGTAAGATGTTAGATTAGCTATATGATTTGGCGTAAAATGTTTTTCTTAAGTTTGTATACCTAGATAAATACCTAATAATACCTAGATTAATATATACTGCTAACAATACAACAATTGATACTTTATTGAAATAGTGTATACAAGAAGTATATTAAAGTAGTATACACGTGTAACTTGAGCTGTAACAACTACTGGCTAGAATTGCTGAAGCATATTTTTTTTCATATATTTGGCATAAAACTTCAAAGTTATAATTAAAATAATTTCCATTGCACAAGGTCAATGCAATAAGTTAATAATAAAAGATACAAAAAAGACATGTTACTAATTCTTGATTCACATTATTTGAGAAGTCTTTGCGATTGTCTGAGCATACAAAAAATGAAATATATTGTTTAAAGAAATTTAACAGAATCAGAAAATATAATTATTTAGAGAACTAAAAAGTATTTGAAATATACAGTGACTCCATGTGCAGTCGCTCCGTGTACAGTGACTTTGTGTACAGGGGCTCCATGCACAGTGACTTCGTGTACAGTGATTTCGTGTACAGTGGCTCCAAGTACAACAATATTAAAGGTTTCTAAGATTGTTTTTGATAAGACAGTAGAATTAAGAACAATAGTGGATATACCCATCTAAAGGGCAACATAAACTAAAACTTAGAAAACATATTTAAGTTGTATAATAGTTAGTTATAATTAATTAATCTTAGTTATTTGCAATTCATATATAATTTTCATAATTATAAATATTTTTTGTTTTTATTGAAGTTTCTGTTCCAGTAAAATTTCAAGTTTTGTTTCTATTATGAAACTGGGACTCTAACAGAACTTCAATTTATAGTCAAGTCATTTCCAAATGTATTTAAATTTACAACATAATTTTATCATTTTTTTAAGTTACTTCCTCAACACAGTCTGTTTTTATTTATAAGTTTGTTTTACTTAACAAAATAGTTATACATTTGTATAAGTTAAACTTGTTAAAATCTATTTAAAGTATTTAAGTATATAGTTTTCCCCTGACCTATCACTTGGCCACTAAACGTTACACATACCCAAAGAAAACAGGTAATGAATGTACTTCATTGATTGATATGATAATGGATTGCAACAATAAAATAACAAACACATTTATTTTCTTTGGTAAATTAAGAGATAACGAGTATATAATAATAACAACCTGTAAAGCGTATAAAAGTTATGAAAAAACAACTTATAAAATAAAAAACTAAAATAAAGTTATAAAATTGTAAACCCACAACTATTGAATTTAGATAACTTTGATACAAGTTTAATATACTCTTTTATATATATATATATATATATATATATATATATATATATATATATATATATATATATATATATATATATATATATATATATATATATATATATATATATATATATATATATATATATATATATATTTACAAAGCCGTAACCGCCGGAGGGGGAGGAGGGGCCCCGGAGGGTTTTGGCCCCCAATAATTTTTTTAAAAATATTTTTTTTATAAGAAAACTATTGTAAAATATACAGAATGACTTTATTTCTATAGCATTTATTTTCTTGAGATAAACTTAAAATCTGCGAAAACCTTACATTTTCTTAATACTGCATTTTATTGCAAAAAATAAAGTATTTATTGTAATACACGTGAGGTTTTTACACATCACAATTCGATTGTCAAATCGAATAATGTTACTATCAACATTTTTTTGAATTATTATCAACATTCTATTGTTAAAACTAATTTAAAAAGGTTTGTTTTAGTTAATATAATATAATCCGTGTACAGTGACTTTGTGTACAGGGGCTCCATGCACAGTGACTTCGTGTACAGTGATTTCGTGTACAGTGGCTCCAAGTACAACAATATTAAAGGTTTCTAAGATTGTTTTTGATAAGACAGTAGAATTAAGAACAATAGTGGATATACCCATCTAAAGGGCAACATAAACTAAAACTTAGAAAACATATTTAAGTTGTATAATAGTTAGTTATAATTAATTAATCTTAGTTATTTGCAATTCATATATAATTTTCATAATTATAAATATTTTTTGTTTTTATTGAAGTTTCTGTTCCAGTAAAATTTCAAGTTTTGTTTCTATTATGAAACTGGGACTCTAACAGAACTTCAATTTATAGTCAAGTCATTTCCAAATGTATTTAAATTTACAACATAATTTTATCATTTTTTTAAGTTACTTCCTCAACACAGTCTGTTTTTATTTATAAGTTTGTTTTACTTAACAAAATAGTTATACATTTGTATAAGTTAAACTTGTTAAAATCTATTTAAAGTATTTAAGTATATAGTTTTCCCCTGACCTATCACTTGGCCACTAAACGTTACACATACCCAAAGAAAACAGGTAATGAATGTACTTCATTGATTGATATGATAATGGATTGCAACAATAAAATAACAAACACATTTATTTTCTTTGGTAAATTAAGAGATAACGAGTATATAATAATAACAACCTGTAAAGCGTATAAAAGTTATGAAAAAACAACTTATAAAATAAAAAACTAAAATAAAGTTATAAAATTGTAAACCCACAACTATTGAATTTAGATAACTTTGATACAAGTTTAATATACTCTTTTATATATATATATATATATATATATATATATATATATATATATATATATATATATATATATATATATATATATATATATATATATATATATATATATATATATATATATTTACAAAGCCGTAACCGCCGGAGGGGGAGGAGGGGCCCCGGAGGGTTTTGGCCCCCAATAATTTTTTTAAAAATATTTTTTTTATAAGAAAACTATTGTAAAATATACAGAATGACTTTATTTCTATAGCATTTATTTTCTTGAGATAAACTTAAAATCTGCGAAAACCTTACATTTTCTTAATACTGCATTTTATTGCAAAAAATAAAGTATTTATTGTAATACACGTGAGGTTTTTACACATCACAATTCGATTGTCAAATCGAATAATGTTACTATCAACATTTTTTTGAATTATTATCAACATTCTATTGTTAAAACTAATTTAAAAAGGTTTGTTTTAGTTAATATAAGTTATTACTTTCAAATTTTTTCTTGATCTTAACTCTCCCCTTCCCTTTTTTTTTCAATCGAAGAAACCCCAAGCCCCCCCTCCCCTAATATCAAAATTATAGTTACGGCTCTGTACATATATATATATATATATATATATATATATATATATATATATATATATATATATATATATATATATATATATATATATATATATATATATATATATATATATATATATATATATATATATATATATATAAACACACATATATATAACAAAAGTTGCACACTTCTAAAAAAATGACTTCAAAATAAGGTGTCAGAAAAATTTAACAAATTTATTTAGCGCATTAATCTTACGGCAAAATGCTAACTCTTAAACACTTAAAATAACATTAGGCACCTCAAAATCATGTTTGATAACCGTAATAGAGTTTCCCAAAGGTTGGCTACTCGCAACTTTAAATGTATAATTTTTCAAGATGTAATTCATAACATGACAAGAAAGTAAGAAATTGTAATAAATAGTTTGTGTCAATACACTACGAACCAAAAGTCTGTTATTAAGTTAAACCCGTGTCAATATTTAATTCACCAAATCAGTTTGCATCCATTTATGGAACAGCCAGATTAAACTTATGCAATTTTTTGGCATGAAAAACATACAATGAGTATGTTTATATGATGAGAAGAGTGAAAAGTTCATTAAGAGTTCTTGAATGAGGTGCAAGGACGGTCTACGGTCTTCTTCCTGGTCTGGCGTGTCCTTGCGTAAGACCAGGAGGAAGAGCAATAATAAAAATAAATGCTTTAAAATGTTCAAATATACATTTAATTGCAGCTATATCAATAATAAATGTCGTCATAATAGAAACTCGCAGATGATCATTTAAAGCAGATTGTTATAAAAAGTGGGAATCATTTAAAAGAATTGGTTGGCGTAACAAACAATGCTCTTTGTCACGCTCGTTTAAAAAGAGTGTTTGAAAATTCATCAGCTCAGTTGTAACTTTTGGGCCCCTACAGCCCAATGTTAAACCAGGTGGAAACAATGTGGTCTAAAATTAAAATAACTTTAAAAATCGGTTCGCATTCCACCTTATTAAGTGCTGGGATTGTGGAGCAGCGAATGCAATATTTAGAAAGAATTGTTACTGCGGCAAAAATACAATGGGAGGTGGTTGTGGACGTGCTGTAAAACATACAAAAAACCCATTGCTCAACTTTTTTAAATATACAAGTCGTCCAAGTTGATGTTTATATGAAATTTCAGTAATTTTTTTGTATGATTTTTTTAATTTTAATGTTTAAATTTAATTTAAATTTCATATTTTTTTTGTAAATAAATTATTTATACTTTATTATTTATCTGAATAACTGTAAACACCCCATGGAATTTTTCCCGTACCGCTAAATTGTATAATAGTATAATATTCATGAACTTTTTATTTTACTGATATTTTATTATTTGGGGTATATATAAAGTAGGTACGCAGTAAAACCACTGATTTAGGACCCTCTCCCTCCATGTACGCAATTGTATGCCTTCATCAATTACCCCTCCGTCATTCCTATACGAACGTATGCATTATTTTTAACAAAATCAACCCCCTCTCCGACCTATAATTTTTTCAAATTGAAAAAACAAAAAAACTTTTAGTTAGTTTGACATATCTATGTTACATAACATAATATTGGTTTTAAAAACTCGTGAAATTCTATTTTTCTTAAAAAAAATTAAAAAGAAGTCAAGTTTTAGGAGAGATAAAGAACAAGAGATAGTCAAACCGCGTACGTACTCGTTGTTTTTAATCTCTCCTACTTCCCTAGTTAGCACCCGTATGTTTTCGGATATGCCCCCTCTTCCCATGTTTGCGTACCAAAGACGGATCCAGCTAAAGCTAAAGTTATAAAAAAAAATTAAGGCTACAAAATTAGAAATACAATGAACTTTGTTCTAAGTATCTATATTATAAACCTTTTTTTAATTACAACTGTCATGCTCTCAATTATATCTTACGTTTTCTTATTTATAACTTTCGCGATCTCAAACACATCTTACGTTTCCAAATTACAACTTTCGTTTCTCAACTACATCTTACATTTCTTACTAATGTCGCTTACTGGGCTAGAGTTTTTATACAAAACTATTATACAAACCTTTTGGTTCTGAGTCAGAACTCTAACACCTGCGCCAGGGCTGCTGTAAATAAGGATGATTTTTATTAGATTTAGTTTAGATTTAGTTAATTTTAGTTAGATTTTAATAAGTCAATGTCTTAGCAACCAATTCTTAAAAAGAAAGTATAAATTATTATTTATAAAAATTGTAGCCCCGGACTAAAACAAAATTTAGTCCGAGCAACCGTGCTTTACTTTAAATAAGAATAATTTTTATTAACACAAAAATAAATAGGTTAAAAATTAGATGCAGTTAAGAATTTTCATGATATCTAATCAGAAAAACAGAGAATTTTAGTAACCTTCATAAAAAAAAATTAAAGCGAAATGGAAGATCCATGATAATAAGTTGGTTTAATGAGTTTTTTTCCCAATATGAATTCCAAAAAATTATAAAACTATGTGCAGCTAATTTAATGCCTAATTTGTAAAACATGCATGATGTCAAGATTGACCCTATGAGAAGCCAATCATATGCCAACGCTAATGATACGATCACAAACGGCAAAAAATAACAAATGGTCAGACGAATTTTGTGCCAGTTATATTGTGCTGCTTGTAAAACTTGTAAGTCTAATCTTGGCAAGTTAATCTAAGTAGATAAGTCAACTTAAGTCTAATTAAGTAAGTCTTGCAGTTAGATTTTGATAAGTCAAAGTCTTAGCAACCAATTTTTAGTAAGAAAGTATAAATTATAATTTATAAGTAAGTAATATGAAGTAATGTTTATGCTTGATATAGTTAAAACTTACATCTACTAAAGAATATTCGTCAAAATTTTCACTTTCTCTTCCTTCTAAAATAAATATACATTTACATTTAGTACTAAGAGTTTAAATTTTGATTAGAAGAAAAATGTTATATAAAGTTATAGTTTAAAAAAATAAGTTAAAACAGAAGACTTAGTGAAGCTGTTTATTGCATTCAAAGCAAAATGGACCAAAAATATTTTTTTTAATCAACTTTTCTTTTATTTTTTACCCTTCTAATTAAAAAATGTTTTACAAAAAATTCAGAAAACTATTTTACTATTAGGCTGGTGCAAAAGTAAAGCGTTTAATTTCAAATCTTTATAGTTTTCCACAAAAAATTCTTTTTTTTTGTACCCTGCCAGATAAGAAACTCAAGTGTTTGCTGCATTTTTTTTTTTTTAGGACAAGTCATATGTGACTTATTCATTGACTTTTTGAACCTTTTTCATATCATGTAAACATTTTAAAACAGTCATGTAAACATTTTAAAACAGTCGTATGATTAGTTCTAAGTTGTTTAGCTAATTCTCTTGTCGATTGACGCGGGTTTTCCTTAATCAACGCTTCAATTTCTAGTTCATGATTCATTTCCTCAATTCAACTCTTCTGTTTCTAGTTCCTTACCGTTCCTGGTCCTCATAATTGAAAGTTCTCTTGCGATTCCTAGCAAACAAATTTTCCAAAACTTGACTATTAAAAGCATTCTTGCCGTAAACAATACAAATGTCTTATTTGCTTTCGTTGCATTTGTAAAGCATGCAATGTTTAAAGCGTATGTCTTTAAGGGACGTTTTCTAAATTGCCAACTGCAATATAAAACTATAATCTTATATTTGAACTTATAGTTTTAAATGTATAAAATAAAAAACATTGCTTTTTCAAAAACTATATATATTGTCTGTATTTTTTTACAGAATTTTTATTAAATTTTGTCTCTAAAAATTTGCAAATTTACTTTTGCACCAACCTAATATGAGAAACTAAAAAAAAAAGGTAATAAAATTTGAAGTTTTGAATGTGACGAATAATATTATGCTATAATGATGGCGCCATAATGGAAACTAGGCTAGTAATAGGAAAATTTGACATTTTTCTTTGACAAGGTTTCTTTACTTACACTAAGTGTTTATGGTTGATAAATGTGTATACTGAAAAGTGGAATAAGCTATAGAAATGAAAAATGTTTACCTACTTGTTCTTCGTGAAATACGATTGTTTTTTTTAGATATACAGCTTTCCAAAACTCATATGATAAAAGTATGCCACACGCAATTAACGATAGAGCGCGAACTGTTACAACGCGCATTTTCCAAGCCAGTTCTACTCATGAAAGTATCAGTTTCTAGATAGCATTCAGGTAATTTGATTGCTAAATTAAATAGTATCAGAAAATATATATAAAACTTAAAGTATGAGACATGAACGCAACAAAAAATAATGAAATTTAAACGAAATTTAATCAAAAATTAAATAAAGAGGTCCTTAAAGATCCTCAAAGGTCCCGATTATGTTTTGGCAACGAGAGATGCAGTAAATATTAGAGCTAAAACAAATAAACAGAACTGCTCTTAGTTTTGATTGGGCGAAATAGAGGAAAGTATCCACGTTTTGAGTAAAAAGCTGTACAAAAGTTGTAACTATGAGGCAGTACTAAATAGGTACCAAATACTGATATAGCATTTAAACTGCCAAAAAAAGATTAAAGCCAGGAAGCTTCTCTCACAACTCTATCAATCTTCTAAACTTTCAGTATTCATTAAAGTCTCATGATAAATCTCATCAATAAACTATTAAGTTTCGAATATTCATTTTAGAAGTTAGGCTTTAGTGTTTTATAGAAAAATATTATTAGTTATCATTAACAACAGCTGAGTTATTATTATTATTATCATTAACAGCAACTGAATCATTCTATTTTTTATGAATGGATAGAGTTTACTTTTTTTTTTTTTTGACTTTCTCCAATAAAAGTAAAACTAACTACAAAAATATTATGTTTTTTCTTGGTAATAATAATAATTAATAAAACTAATTGTTTTAATTTTAAGGTTTTAATTAATAAACAATTTTTTACTAATATATATATATATATATATATATATATATATATATATATATATATATATATATATATATATATATATTATATTATATTATATTATAATATATTATATTATATTATTTTAGGCATATCTGAATCTTATGTAAGTGACATAAAATGTTTTTTACAATGAATATTTCACAAAAATTTAAGACAAAAAAAATTTAAGAGCTTGCCAATTAATATTGCATTCAATTAATGTTCCATTCAATTAATATTGCATTGAAAACATTAACATAGTCAATAATATAGTTATAAAGAATTGAATGTAATCAAAATATTATAAATATGACAGTTTTAATTTTTTAACACGTACAGAAAATTTCATTTAAGTCAATAATGTTTTTCTGTTTGTTTTATCAAAATTATATATTTTTGCTTTTTTTTAAATTGTTATTTCTGTTTTAATAAGTTTTAGGTTTATTCTACCAGATCATTTGCTGAAAACGTATGGCCTGTCAAAGAAGTAGTGGAAAAGAAGTGGTCCTAATACAGAGCTTTGAGGAACACCATTGTAACATTTTGTTTGAATAGATATTGAGCCATTAACGGAAACAAACTGCGATCTGCTGTAAATGTAGGAAATAAACCATTTTAAGAGGTGTTATTTAAGAGGTAATAAGAGGTATTCTATAATATTTTTTTATTAGAATAGAGTGATCAACAGTATCAAAAGCATTTTGTATATCAACAAAGATATCACATGTAATAGTAGCAATTTGACTTAAGATGAAAAGTTGTTTCTTAAAGATATGAAAAATGAATATTTTCTTTGAGCGGATAAAATAAAAAGTATTATGAAAAAGTGAAGAATGAGAGTATAGAAATAAAGCCCTGAAAGAAAAAGAAAATCAAGGGACAAAAGTTAAATCATCACTTGCCTAAAATTTTATTGATATAGAATGTGACTGCCAAAAACTTGAGTATGATGATGATAAAAAGAAAAAAGTTTATTTCAAGACGCTATATAACGGCCAAATAATAAAGAACTGAAATATTGTTTAATGTTCATTTTTTTGAAAATAATGATTTAACCATTTGAGCCAGAGTTGTTAGACCATGGCCTTCGTCTTGGCCTTGGCCTTGCCTTAAGCCCAAAAATTGACCTTTACCTTGGTCTTGGCCTTAAAACTGTTGACCTTGGCGTTGACCTTTGCCTTGGCTTTTAACGTTTTGGTCTGCGTAGGCCTTGAAACTTTTGTCTTTGACCATAGTCTTGAAACTCTTGGCCTTGGTCTTGGCCATGGCCTTGTTATTTTCGGCCTTGTTAACAACTCTGATTTGAGCTAATGAGGACATGGCATGTATCAAGGATGGAGTTGGCTCTGTTGACAACTTTTTGTTAAGTCGATCAACACTAAGGCATCAAAGACAGCAGTTTTGTGAGTCACAAACTTGAACATTGTTGATAAATTTCATGAAGAAGAAAGAAACTATTTTATTATACATTTTGATGGCAAAATGTTTATATAAACATGTTTTTTATGCTGATCAAAATGAGAAAATAGAAGCCATACGCGTGGCAAATGGAGAATATTCATAAGCAGCACCATATAGCAGAAATTATGAGTTCAACTGCATTGACAGCTCAATTTTAATTTTCTGTTGCACCAATTGAAAGTGTTTTTGGCTTACTTTGAAAAAAATGGAAATTGGTAAACAAGGAAGTCGTCAATGTGCCTTGTGCTACGGTCAGGATCACCTTGGGAGGCCATTTGAGCATTTATTGTGAAATAAAACAAACATTTTTAATTTAGTTGGTTCAAAATCAACACTACCGGGTGGGGAAATGCATAGTGACTAGTTAGCAACATTTATAACGATTCAATGGCGATTTTGCGAATTGGATTGTTAGCTATAACTCTTGTTATTTAATTCTATTACTTGTTCATTTTAATGGTTAAATTATTATTACATATTAATAACTTACTTTCTTACTGTTGTCGAAGATAGTTTTGTAAATTAACTTGACACAAAAAGCATCATTGTAATAAAGCGCAAAACCTCTATTTTTACCAAATTTTTTTTATTTTTGCTTGCAGTTATATCTTTTCGTTTTATTATTTTAGTAGTTTTATCTAAAACAAAGTTGATGTTGATAGCTACAAACTACGGTATGTAGCTATCGAATATATACAGATTTGTCGTTACTTTATAGTTTACGACAATAATTTAATAATCATAATCGATAGCTAAAAAGCTGTTGGGTAAATACCATAACTTTTTAGCTAGCGATATTAACTACCTCTAAATTTATAGTTATTTTTTAGCAAGCTAAAAAGCTATGATATACTGCAATCAACATATTGTTTTCTCTATACATATCTTTGTGGAAATAAACGCTTAGCTAGCGAACAGCTAGCTTTATTGTAATTTTTGGCGAACTTGTTACTGATTTTTTTATTTTACTTTTTACGAGTTAAAAAATTGATTTATAGTAAGTATATATTATATAGATATTATAATTATATAAATATTGATTTATAGTAATTATAGTATTGGATCTATTAGGATAAAAAGTCTTACTAAAATAAATCTATGGAAACATCATTTTTTGAAATAAAGTACTTAAAGTACTAATTGCAATATAAGCCTCATAGACGCCTTATACCGCCACCCACAACTTTTTTTTTGTTTCGTTATTCAAAACGCAAATTAAGTTAAAGATGTGAATAGAAAATAAATCATTATTCATTAAATCATAATACTTATTTAACTTTCAATTAAAATAATTCAAACTATTTTTTTAATTGCTACAAAACGTCACTTTTTATTTCTTTTTTTTTTTTAATGCTTCTTGAGTTTTTTTAGGTTTATGCTACGTTATCATTTTTTTGACTTTGCCCTGGCGTTTTAGTCATTTTATCCTCAACTAAAACTCGATCAACAAAAACAGTATGCACGTTTAAGGATTTTCTAGTTGTTACTTTATTAATTGTTTTAGGTGATTGAACTATTATACTTGGTGCAGGCTCTGAAGTTCCAAGTTTCAAAGTACCAAACTTGTAAAAATCAGAATTTTCGACATTTTAACGATTTAAAATTTCACTGGTAGAAAAAGCTACTTGCAGGATAATATCAGGGTTGAAAGGGTAGATTACTGTAGATCTAAATCCTGATATGGCGTTTACTGGTGTAGTTGTACACAGTAATTTTCTAACTGGAATGTTGCCATTGACAAATTCCAATTTTCATTTGAATTTGTCAATGGCAACATTCCAGTAAGTTTTTTCAATATGTTCCAGTAAGTTTTTTTTTAAAGTATTTTTAATGGCTTGAAAACACTTTTGTTCAGAGGATGAAGATCATGACTGCAATGCTCTTCAAAAATCAATTAAACATTTCCTAGTAATTGATGCTGGTTAAAGTTGCGTTAATTATGTAAAAAATCTATTTGTAACAAGAGTTCCTATCAAGTGAACTTGATAGGAACTCTTGTGGTATGTGACCTCTATATGGCAATTAGCCGGAGGAGCATAAACCACAAAACCTAAAATGTCGCAAAAAAGTCCAAAGTTCTTCCTTTAGTAATATATTCTTTTGGAGTTATACAAAAAATACTTCCAAGGGACAAATAATTCCCGTACTCATGTTTCAAATTTTTAGCTTGATACAAGTTACGCCGTTCTTACTTAAACAAAGTTTTTTTTAACGATTTAAATATTTTCTTTTTTTGTTTAGTTTTTTTAGCGTTCACATTAAATTACAGTAGTTTACATTAAATTACAGGCTTTGAGCGCGAATGCAGCACATATGTGCATAACCATGATATCAAAAATTGAAATTAAACTCAGGGCACTATATTTTTTTTTAAATTTATCTATTAAGGTGCCCCAAGTCTTTACGGACTTTTCACAGAGCACCGCGGATTATTAGCCTATTGCGGTCTGGTGTTATTGGCCGCAGTACCGCATTTTATGTAAAATGTTTGTTTTTTTAATTTACATTGTGACTATTGCTTATTTTTAATAATCGGATATGGTATTACACATATAAATAAACAAAAATAGCAATAAAACATTGATAGGTTTGCGCAAATATAATTAAAGTACTAGATCAAATAAAATATTGGTCTAAAATCACGCTCTCTACACTATATAATAAATAAATATGGACAACAGTTCACAAAAAATGAAACTTAATAACTCAGAAACTATTGTTCCAAGGAGTCCTGGTTCCTAGACGTTTCCACTGAATATTAGTTGAGCCAACTTAGAAAAATGAAATGGCGTTATAAGCTGCTGGCGTTACTAGACTACTTTACCTTATATTTATGACAATAACTAAACTTATAACATTTTATATTTATTACCAGATGATGCTATCTAGATATCGTAACTTTGTGGCTATTGATGTTACTCTTATACATCGCTAGCTACAATTCGTAGCACTGTAGCTAGCTGCAGCAGACGAAATATCTGCAGCAAGTCAATGGCTATATATCGCAATTTTGTAGCTAGCAATATTATTAGGGGAGACCGGGGCTAGTTGGCCGCAGGGGTAAGTTGACGAACTGCGTTTATCTTTAGAGCCTTTCATCAGAAAGTGACAAAAATTACTCAGAAACTTCCTCATTGACCATTTCATCATTCACTGTAGTATTGTCAGGATTCGCGCATGCGCATGGGAGATATTGAGATTTATGCGTTTTTTGGACAAAAACGTAACTTTTAGAACATCGCTTCCTTTTTACTTTACAAAGAAAATATTTATTCGTATGAAAAAAAAATTATTCTAAAAGTTCCAGTCACAATTGGTTTACTATATCCAGTCAGACTTTTTTTTCAAAGCTGCCGTTTTTCAGGATCTATAGACTGTTTATTAAAAAAAAAGCTTTCGGGGTAAGTTGACAAATTTTTCACGGGGTAAGTTGGCTCATAGCATTTACTATGGAAAAAAATATTTATTTTTATAAAATTTTTATTTTTTTATTTTTTTTATTTTTAACAATATTGAAAATATTTATTCTTACAAAAAAATTAAAAAAAAATTTTGTTTAGTTTTTTTTTCCACAAATAAAAGGTGGGTTACTGTTTGGCTTTTATACGGACTAATATTTGGTACCAGCTAAAAGTAATATTAAATTTTGAGATAAAATTGTTGCAAAAATTAATTTAAAAAAATTTCTATTAATTTTGCACTTAATAGTGCATCAATAATCATTTTTATAGTTTGCGCCATTTTTATAGTTTTACCCCGTGGTGGGGTAAGTTGGCGCAAAATTTTTTTTTTTGAGGGTCCGGAAAGGCCCCAAGAATTTTTTTTTGTAAATGAATGCAAATTTTATAAGATACCCTAATCCATACTCTTTAAGACTACACTTTAATATTTTAAAAAAATGTACTGTTAAGGCTACAGAGCTCATAGAGTAAAAACCGAGCCAACTAGCCCCGGTCTCCCCTACTATATATTAATAGCTACAGATAGCTACACAAATCATTAATCTTGACAAAATTTAGCATTATATATTTTTAAATACTTTGAAAATAATTTATTTTTAAGTTCAATTTTCTTGTTGCAGTTATTTAAATATCTTTAATTTATATATTCGTATTAACTCTAAAACAAACTTAAATAATTTAAATTTAGAAGTAATTTATTAATTTTTTATTTAAAAAGATATTTGTATTGTTATTTGTTTAAAGCTAAATAACTCGTAAATATAACTAGCATAATATTGGAAAACGTGCCAACAATACTTAATCTAACACAATTATTTTCAAAGAATGTACGGGTGTACGGAAGCAAATGATGAAAGTATGTTCGCTTGCCAATAAAAATATGGCCAATAAAAAAGTGGCATTAACTTATGACGAGGAGCATTTATTTTCAACTTGAACTACTGTTATATGTTATTGGCGATTTCCATTAGATAAAATTATTGTCCAGATATTATAAGCTTATTTAAAATCACAAAATTGCAAAATAAATATTTTCAATTTTTGATAATGATTTGGTCTTTAGGGTTTTATGTTCACATTTAACCTATTGATGTGTGTTAAACATTTATAATCCACAAAACACAACTATAAATTTATTTTGAAGGCATTCAACAAAAGCCTGAACGAAATCCGTGGTGTAACATCCGCACCGCGGATGAGCATTTAATGGGAAACTTTACGTCTTCTTCCTAACCTAAGTCGTAGAGCTTTCCAGAGGTGGGGTTTGAACCACCGATCGTTTGTTTCTGAGGTAAGTGCGCTACCACTGCGCCAAGGCTGCTCAATTTTTCGAAAATGTTATTCTGACTTTTAAAATTCTTGCAAATACCAGCGGTTTCTTAACTGGAAGGCGATTATACAGATTATTTTGTTTTAACTAACATCTTGCTTCATCAACATTTCAGTTTGTGCCATAAAGCTGACGCATAATTGAATTAAGTTTGAAAGCTGTCTTGCGAGGATTATATAGAGTAACTTTACTCATAATCTATCAGCCTTTTCAGTTGTCACTTTAGGTTTTTAAAGCGAGGGTTGCTTTGAATAGTTTTGTGCTGACAAAATCTTTTCACAATATGAATTATTTCTGATTTAAAAACATTGTAAATTTCTGAAATCTTTTTCTTAAGTCATTTTTTTTCCCACAGTTTTTTATAATTAATTTCTTTATTTCAATTAAAACTTCCTTGGTCTTTACTTTTAAATTACCACCAAGTAATTATACTCTTAAATTTTAGAAATATTTTGGCATTTAGTTTTACTTTACTGGTTTCGAAACAACTCAAAGAAAGTAAATTATTCAAACTCATAAATATTTTAGCATTTATTTTTGCTTTGTTTACAAAAGCTAGCTTTAACGATGCTGTTTCTAAATTTTTGCACGGAGTCTCTTTTTAAAAAGCCTTTAAGCTTTAATGAACTGTTAAGTTTTACAATTTTTGTGATTCGCATTTTGAATTTTGAGCTTTATTAAGGAAGTTGAAAAGAAAGGTTGTGCGTTAAAAACTGAAAAATAGTTGGTGTTTCTAAACTTCTGGACGTAACTGTAGAATAATATTATATAAATATATAAAAGTAATATTCGTTCATTAAATGCATTTAATATAACCAAATTTAATTATGATTTTAGCTGCTATCATCAGAGACCAAATAATAGCTTAATACAGTTAAAATACGTTGGTGGATGAGAAATCGTATTTATCCCAATTGGTGGAGTTTATAGCATTTCTTTATACCGCTTACCAGAGAGGAGATCGGTATAAAGAAATGCTATAAACTCCACCAATTGGGATAAATACGGGAAAAAATCCCCACAAATCCTACCCTAAAAACTTTCCAAGACACTTTTCCATCTTAACTATGAAACATAAAAAAGTTGTAGCTATACATGCTACACATGAGTAAAACTCTTCGCAAAAACATGTTTAGTTACCATACTTCCGATAAAACTCTTCGCAAAAACATGTGTAGTTACCATACTTCCGATAATATAGAAGGTGTTGATGAGTATGAAAATTTAAAGAGATAAAAGCCTTTAAACTATTGCTAAGAATCTTTCTCAAACAATGAGCAAAAAATTCTTGCACAACCAATGCGTAAATACTGTAAAGAAAAGTCGTATTCTAACTGTGAATATACAACCCATTCTTGTGGGATTGGGAATAACTAAATAAGTCACAACATCTGACAAAATCTGGTAGAACCTATAAAAAATATCTAACATTGGTTTCGTAGAGTTTTACGCAGTTCTAGTTGAGAAATCATTTGATGTCTTGAACATCGAGCAACTTGTTATATGAATACTGTTTATATTTTTTGACACGGGTTCTATAAAAAATCCCTTTGTTATAATTTAAAAACGTTGAAACAGTTGTAAAAGTAATTAGTGATGCTTTGCTAAGTATAAAAGTTTTATCAATAAAATGCCGTAGTCGTTATTTTGATGGACCTCAAACATCGAAAGGTCTGATAAATCTGCAGTTGCAAAGCAGATTGCAAAGAAACATTATATAAGCACTAATACATGCATTCATTCTACTTAGCAGTGGGTGGTAGTTAAGGACAGTAAATTTATAAAAAAATAACTCATGAAATCACAAATCTTAATAAAAAACCATCAATAAGATTTTTAAAAGGAAGCTGTGACCATTTCAAACTCCAACAAAGTTTATTTGAATATTTAACCAAGCTATGGTAGGGTAGGGTGGGATAAAGTGGGGCTAAAGATTAATGTGGGTCTGAGCAACATTTATCAGTTTTACAGAAGAAAAGTTTTCAAAAAAGCGCATACATTTAAAGAGAGATTTTTTTATCGAAAACCGTAAACTTCTAAAAGAGGGTCTTAAAAACGGAGTCAACCACATTGAAAGTGTTTGAAACTGGAAAAAAATTACCAGATAATTAAGCTCAACTAGTTTTAGACGGAATGATGCATAGTTTATTGAAATAAGCAACATTTTTGGATGGGGTAATGTGGGTCTATATGCCAATGTGTTTTGTGCCATTAAAAACCTAATGCTTATACAACAATAAATACCTTTAAAATGAAAATTAGTATAAATTAGAAGTCTGGCTATGTTTCGGAACTCATTTTTGTGGAGTCATATTGCTATGGATTCCTTTAGATGGTCATTAAAGATGTGATGATATCCTTTTTTCAGTTAAAACTAGTAGACAACGCAGCGAGGCATTTTTGAAGGATTGCACATTGAATTTTTTTGTCGTTTTTGTAGGATAATGAATCTCTAATATATAACACAAAAATTTTTGGATAATTCTCAATTAAGCTTTTTGCTTTAAATTCTTCCTTAAATATGCATTGACTTTTATAAGTACTTCGACTTTTAAATTTGAATATCATATATTCTATAGGAAGAATTATTATATGATTTTTTCTACAGAATAAATCATATAATAATTCTATAATTAATTTATATACATAATTAATATAATTCTATAACTAATATATCTATATTAAGAAAATTCGTAAAAAAAACTATAGAAATTGAACTACAAGAATGCTTTGCATTCCTTGGAAATTAGCTAACAGAGATAGTAAAAATATATTTATTTTGCATTTCTAATTTAGCACTTTGAACGAATAAAGTTTTTTTGCGTTTAAAACATCTATTAAAGTACTTATTATGTTTTAAATTTTGATCAAATAATTTAAATATAATACGTACTTAATGACTTCTGCCATATTTTACTGTTAGTTGGTATATTTTATTGAAAAAAGGTAAAAATGTAAATTTGACCCTCATTTCCCCACTAAACGGGGTAATGTGGGTTTATAGAATACAACTCAAATTAGTGCACCTTAGACATCTTTAGAAATTATGTATAAACATTTTTTTTGATGTATTTCATTAAAAATGATGTCTATTGACGTTACAATAATAACAGTATTGTACTCAACTTGACGGAGCATTTGTGCAACATTTTTAAGTAGTGTAGTTGTGCTGATGAGTACATAAAGACATTTGATCATGTTTATCGTGAGTTTATCATCATTGTGAAAGTCTGAGTAAAACACTTAAATTCCAGTGTCAAGTTTGTGCTACAAGTTTTTGACTTTAAAAGTGTTTAAAATGTTTAAAAGCAAGAAAAATTTCAAAATTTTTTTGAACAATGTTGGGTCTATAATTAAAACGTTAGACGTAAATTAAACAAGTTTTGCAATAAACGTGGAGCGCCAAAGAAGTTAATAGGCTTTTATGGTACATAAACTAAAAGATCTTCATTCCAAATACTACTGCAATGAACTTAATAATATTGTGAATGGACGCTAAAAAAGGTTCAATCATAAAGATTATCAAATGTCTGCAATGTTGCAGGAGCTTGTTCTTAAAGCAGTCAGAAAACAGCTGTGCGATATCAAGCTGGAAATTGTGATGATGTTTGACAAAATGGGTTTGATGCAACTTTATTGAAATCACAGTTTAAAGTGTTTGTGGAACAAAATAATTGACGTGATTTGTACTGACCTTGTCAAATATCAAAAAGGCTTTAACGCTTGTAAAATGGTACTTTTTTCAGAGGTATTTTGTTTTGAAAAAACTGATCTGGTTTGCCCGGAGACAATTACCTCAAGTGAACAATCATTTTGTGCAAAACGCCAATCTAATATATACTTGAAAATTCACAATGATCCAAAAATATCGAAATTATATCTTGGTTTTGGGCGTGCATAAACATTGAACGGATCTTATTGTTGGTGCTAGCAGTTTTTAACCAATGTTTTTTAAATATTCAAACGGTTTGACAAAAGAATACAAACTATGTTAAAAAAAAACCACGCATTTTATTTTTTCAAATTTTTTATTTTTTAGCGTTTAACTTTGTATGTTTTTCTTTTTAAACTTTATCTTTTACTTTGTCTTTCTTTGTCTTGCTTTGTCTTAGATTTTTCAATAAAAAAAAAACAGTATGCTATAGAATATTAAAAAACTGGCCATGTTTTTGCTTTCAAAAAAGTAGAAAAGTAACAATAGGTTATATTAAGTTCTAACAATAAGTTTCTTAAAATCACGTGAATATGAATATTTGAATTCCTGTTAGAGATAAATTTAAAAAATTTAAAGCTAATATAGGTAATATTTCTTCAAAATATTTCCTTCATTTGCTGCATCTATTTAATATTTTGCTAAAAGATAACCATTTGTTTACTGGAAAAACAGCCAAAACGTATGTAAAGCTTTATTAGTTTGTAAATAAGAAAAAACATAAAATTGAAAAAAACATATTAAAGATCTGTTCTAAATGTCTGAATTTTAGAATCTTATATAATATTGATATGTCTTTAATTATCATCTAAATATGCATTTAGGGCGTGGGCGTGGGTTAGAGCACAAATTCTGCTAATCAAATGTTGTAAAAACCAAATATCATCGGCACTTAAATAAGGTATGCACAATCTAGTTAATAGAAATCTAGTTTGTAACACGTTATTTCTACATAACATTAAATATGCTCAATACTGTCGTGATTGGCACAACTAAAATATTTATAATTTGTAATGTACTAATTAAAAGATCAATGTTTTTTTATCGCCGTTGCATCAATTTCAAAAATGTCTGATGAAAATAGCGCTAATTTTGATTTATCACAGCTAAGAAACCTTATCTGCCAATATATAGATAAACATATGCACAAAACCGCATTCTTTTTGGTTGATAAAATACATTTGTTGTCCAGAAAAAATTCTCAGGGTTTTATTTTACATTATTATTGAGAGAGCATTTGGTTTCTTATACTCTTCAGTTTATATTTAATAGATTATTGATTACAGATTATAAATTGACGGAGGACGGTCATAATAACTACTTGGTTTGACCCAGCCAAACTTCTAGTTAAAAAAATTAAAAAAGAGAGCAGAAGTAAACATAGTTTATCAGAGGATTATACAACGTATACAGTTTATTGGTATTGCTAACAATCTTCCCGATATTAAACTTTATAAATGCATAGTAAACTGTAGATATTCTCTAGCAAGATTCAAGGTGTTTTCATATTGCATGGTTTATTAAGTTGACTAACGTAAATATTTTCTTATTTGATCATTGTGGCATCCATCTATGTTTATACTGTGAAAGTTAAAAGAGTGTAAATGCATGATTTTTCAGAACATTTGGAGGCCTTGACTTTCATCTCTTTGAGTTTTTACTCGGAAAGACTAAAAAGAAATAACCTAGCTGAATCAAAATGTTATTTAAGAAAGACTTATATAAGAAGTTCTGATTAGAGGTAAGACTGGTAAATAAAATTCTTTAATTACTATTGCATAGTTTATGAGTTCTTTTTTATTTACTTAACAACTTTGTTCTTGTTCTCTTGTCATACATTAACCAGTGGTTGTCTACTCACTTTTAATGCTTAAGACAATTTCAGACTTTCTGTTTAGGCTAAGACAACTATGTAATTTGAAAAATTTTTTATTAGGCTTCACATTATGTTATAAATAATAAAAAAATTAAACAATTTTTGCCAATTAACAACTCACGATAGGTCCCTTAACGCAATATTAAATGCGTCTAAAAAGATAACTTATTTCCTTTATTATCATTTTAGATAATATTTGAAAAAATATATATAAAATTCTTCTTTAAGGAAAACTCTAATGGTATTTTAAAAATGTTAAAGGTATTTTAAATTTTACTTCACATTTTTTCTCTATATTCTGCTAACTTGTAGCTAAGAAAATGTTGCTTAGCAACCTTCATAGTCAAATCATTATCTTTATTATTGTGAGCTTTTGCTAATTAATTGCTAACTAAAAAAGCCAGCAGTTCTCATCCTTAAATTGTTGTCTAATTGTTATTAATAATATGGATAGCTAGTTACTAGCCGATTTCCCACGGGAACATGATTTTTTCCATTAAAATAAGTTTATTAAATCTACAACACATTTTCAAGTCGTAATTATAAATGTACTGTAGTTGTAAATTTTCCAATTTTATCGAAATTTTAATAGAACTTCTAATTTCAACATGCTACTCGTATTTTGAAAATTATCAAATGAAATAATACTCGTGCAACTTCTGAATAAAATCACAAATCACAAAAACGTTAAAAGTGTATATTGTGTTTAAAGCTTGATGTGCAGATACAAAAAATGATGCCTAATGTTTAGCTTTATAGTGTAAGCTTTCGTTATACTGATGCGCAAACTCTTGATGTGCAAGCAATTGCTGAAAAGGCTAAATGATTAGCTTCACAGTGTAAAATTTCATTGTTTGTAGTTAGATGATTAGCATCATAGTATAAATTGTTGCAAAAAAATATAAAAAACATATACTTTTTTTTAATCTTAATGAGAAGATACTGCAAAAACTAATTGAAAAGCTTCATAGTTCATAGTATAATTGATAAGCTTCACAGTTTAATTCATAAGCTTCACAGTGTAATTGATATTTTTTTGAACGATAATTATTATTAAAATTATAATTATTACTTTTTAAATACTTTTTTAAATTAGAATTTTTTATTTTTTTATTGTAAAAATTTAAAATTTTTCATTAAATTATTTTAAAATCAAAGTTTAATCAATATATGTGTTGAGAAGATTTCAGTATTAGTGCGTATCTCTAAAATAAAATACATCGAGATTTCATCAGCGAGGTTTCATCATTATTAATCAATGATGCATAACTTTAAAATTAAGATTTTATTATTATTGATGTATCATTTATACATATCACTATCAATATATCATTGATACATATCACTATCAATATATCATTGATACATACGACTTTTGATATATCATTGATACGAATCACTGTTGATATATCATTGATACATACCACTGTTGATATATCATTGGTACATACCACTATTGATATATCATTGGTACATACCACTATTGATATATCATTGATACATACCACTGTTGATGTATCATTGATACATACCACTATTGATATATCATTGATACATACCACTGTTGATATATCATTGATACATACCACTATTGATATATCATTGATGCATATCAATATTAAAATATCATTGGTACTGAAATCACTGAAGTTTTGATTTCACTGTGACTTTCACCACAATACTATAAATTTAAAAAATTTTTGTAACTAATTAATATTAATCCAATTTCAAAATTTCAGTGGTTATTATTCTTAAAATATTTTCGGATAAAAATTTAAATTTAAATCCCCTATCCAAATTGAGGGGGTTGTAAGCTTCTGATGATCATAACTTTGATCATAACAAAGAAACCCGCCTATTTAACTATATTATACACATTAAGCGTAAAAATAAAAAATAAACTTTATAATGTAGTGTGCGTAAAAAAATGGGAGAAAACACACTGTTACTGTAGCGTCAGTGTAACGCGTTGAACTCGGGAAGCGAGTTTTTCAAATTAAAAATTACAATGTTACCGCTTATTTCGTTAAATATAAACTTATTGTGCATAACCTAAATATTAGAAATATTGAAAATTAAAACATAAATTATTGGAGACATTTTTTTTGAAGGAATGAGCTTACATTATTCAAAATTTTGTTCCGGCATATTTTAAACTGTTAATTTATAGTGACTAATAAATTTATAGTGACTAATAAATTTATAGTGACTAATAAATTTATAGTGACTAATAAATTTATAGTGACTAATAAATTTATAGTGACTAATAAATTTATAGTGACTAATAAAATTCTGACAAATAAAATAGTAACTAACGTAATTACTAAAACTTTTTTTATCTAACATTAAAAAAAAAATCTTTTTTTAACGCAACCCAGTAGCAGGACAATTTTATATTATATTTATTAAGATTTGTTGTATTATTTTTTATTATGTTATTAATTGGCAAGTTCTAATTATTATTGAGCCATCGATTCATATTATTACACCCTGAATTCATACTATTACACCCTGAATTCATACTATTACACCCTGAATTTAAAAATGTAAAAACGAACTAGTAAAATTAAAATTTATATTTATAATCTAAAATAAAAAATATATAATTGAATATATTTTGGTAAAATTTTTATTCTTTCTTTAAGATAATAAACCTAATAAAAAATAGACGAAAAAAATCGCATTTAAATACGTTGTTTTCTCAAAATATGACCCAAGTGCTGACGAAAAGTAAAAAACTGAAAAGACCTTCAGCTAGCGCTGTCAATTCTAACCAAGATCTTTAATAAGGTTAATAATAATTTAATGCTTTAGATTACAATATTAAACATCATAGATTTAATAAACTAAAAAGGGTTTACAAGAAATTACCAACATGTCAACACTGTCAACTGATCAGCATTACCAATATATCAAAACTATCAACCAATCACCATTACTAACCTTTCAATATTACCAACATATTAACATGCTAACAGATCAAGTAGAAAAATTATTTGTAGTTGACTAAAATAAAAGATTAGTGAAAAACGGATCATTTACTATAAGAGCATTTCACTAGGATCAAAAAAAAGATCTTAAAAGATCTGGATCTAAAAGTGATCTTGGATCAAAGTTAGAGCACGAGTAAATTTAGTAAAACTCGTTTAATCATCCTAAATTCAATGCTGCAAAATTAAATACTAACAAAATTTAGAATATATCAGAAGTATTGAAATTTCTTTCTGCTTCTTCTCATAAAGTTCTTGACAATATGAAGCGATGAAAAATCATAGACCGTTTATTCTATTCAAAATCTTTTATATACTTAAAAAAGTGGAAAAATTCTGGTTGTTTTATCTATAAAAAAGCAGTATCTTGGTGACGATACTCGTGGTGACGATGCTTTCTGTTCTAGATTTTATACTTGACTTCCGCCCCGCAAAGTATAGTTAATAGCTTAAAATTAAAAAAGAAAAATTACAAAACTTATACATTAAAACCTTAAAATTTTTCTAACAACTATTATTTGGTAAAATATACTCAAAGCTATCAACTATTTGTCTTCAAAAGCAAAGGTATATCATTTAATGTTAAGATATCTCTTATCTGAGATTTAGCTCAAATCTTCGGGTAACTCATGCATTACTGCAAAAAAACATTCTCCAATTTTAGTTCACGTTCATATTTTTATAAAAAGAAAATCATTAGATTTATTCACTATAAACCAAAAATTTGTTTTTAAGTAAAAGATTTTAGAAAGAGATTAGACTCGAGTAGCAAACAATATTGGCGCAATAATGTTTTTAGTGTGTAAAGTATATAAACAATATTGCACCAATGTTTGCTACTCGGGGAAGTAGTTGAACCAGTATTCATTATCGCTTATTTTGAGTTTTCAGTAACTCAATAGTGAATTTTAAGAAAAAAGATCTCTCAGAAAACTTACTCCGTGAAATACTTCAGGTAAACATTTGACAATTCTCACTTTTATGAATTAATTTCAGCAAAAAGATTTGTTAGTAACTAATTTATTCATTGAAAAAGACTAAGTTCTGTTAATAAGATGAAACAAATCACTTTTCTCTCTATTAATAGATATTTTATCAAATAAACTTCAAGCCTTTTAAAATTGTTATTTTAAATTTCGCTTGTTTAGGTAAAAAAAATATTTTTGAAGAATTTTTTTTACTCAAATCTAAAACTATTAGAATAAAAAATTTAAAACTCTTAAATTTAAAAGTTTTAAAATTGTGTCAAACTGCATAATTTTATATAAACAGATTTTAATTAATCAATCATTTACAGGATAGCCGGCCCAAGTACGAAAGCCCTAATGTGAATGTGCATGAGATGCATTACTGCATGAGATGCATTACTGCATGTGATGCATTACTGCATGAGAACAAACTCATAAATGTTGTTAATTTACGTTAGAATTAAGTTGGTTCTTGCTGTCTCAGAAAAATGTATTAATAGAAATGAAACCGCTGTGTCAGTTAATATGTAGATAAGTTTTTAAATATATTTTATACGACTGAAAATTTAGATCTAAAATATGATTCTAGTGAAATTAGTCACGTGAGAGTTAAATCATTTTCAGCAACAATGAATTTAAATTGGAACATAGTTGCAACATAGTTGCAACATAGTGTGAAGTTTGTTTTAAAAAATATTAAATGATTTGAAATATTTGATTATTAAAGTTTGCATTACTTAGCTATGTAGTAATAGTGCGAATTATAAAATGTTGATATGAATGTAATTTCTCACAGTGAAAAATTTTGAAAATTTTCATTGGTTGGCTTTGGCCCCAAATAGCTCAGCTCCCCCTCCCTCTGCAGCTGCGGGCAATGTGGGCCCTATGCTATGCTACTGGATGGCTGCGTATCGCAGAGTTTAAAACTGCGTTTTTATATTTTCATTGTCTTTATCTAGCCTACTTTCTACTCAGTTTATAAAAAGCAATATTTTTAATTTTTATCTTAATTCGTAATTTTATTAGTTTATTAATTTTTTATTTTTTATTTTTATTTTTTATATAGCTAGTTTGCTATAGTTATACAATTGTTAATAGTTTCAAAATAGTCATACAATTGTCAGCAATATCAATATTATTAATACTTATATTATAGTAGTAGTTAGCACGCGCTAAAAGCCGAAAAATTTAAACTTTTAGATGAAAATTAAAAGTTTTAATACCTGGTTATTTAACTTTTTCCTCCACTTTTTTATTGTGTACAAGTTGGAGTGTGTTGCCTGTGTAGTCAGTGAGGTGAACGGTAAATTAGAACTGACAGTCCAGTATTGTACATGCGTTTGATTTAAATTCTTCAATTTCTGCTGCAAGGAGAATTGAAGCCGGCTCCTAAAAGTTCAAATATGTCAAATTGAATAATTTGCCTTTGTAAAAAAGGATGTTTTGCGTAACATTACTAAATATTTTATTTTCGGTAGTTACATACGACATGCATTATAAAAATTCAACAATTATTTTAGACAGAAAAAAAAATAAGGCTAATACCATCGTTTATTTTGGCAATAAAACACGTTTTATTTTAAACGTGCTTTATGTTTTAAGTGTTGTAAACTGTATAAAACAGCAATAAAATATCATGGCGAAGTAATTTTATAATAGCTTAAAATTAAAAAAGAAAAATTATAAAACTTATATATTTAAAACCTTAAAATTTTTCTAACAACTATTATTTGGTAAAATATACTCAAAGCTATCAACTATTTGTCTTCAAAAGCAAAGGTATATCATTTAATGTTAAAATATCTCTTATCTGAGATTTAGCTCAAATCTTCGGGTAACTCATGCATTATTGCAAAAAAAACATTCTTCAATGTGTTTATATGAGTTTCTTTATGCGTTTATACAAGTTTTTTATATTTACAAAAAACCTTGTATAAACGCATAAAGAAACACATATAAATAGTGCTCTTAGTGACGATGAAACAGGATGTCGTTTCATCACCATTTTTATAAATTATTATCCCGCCACCTTTTCATATCTTTCCTACAAGTAACATTAACTAGGAGAGATGGAATTTTAAAATTACTGAAAGTCATCCCGTTTCTTTTTTTTTAGCTACTTGTCGTCAGTTTTAAAAAGCGGAGGAAAAACCAAAAGCTGCAAAAAATAATTTAGAGAGAAAAATTATATTTTAAGCATTTCTAGAAAAGGTTTGGAAAAATATTATGTACAAAGGTTCTACAAAAAAATGTCGACAATTTCTGCCTGGCCAACCGTGGTGCAATAATTAGAGTTCTGGCTCAGAACCACGAGGTGCAAGACTCGATGCCTGCGCCAACCGAATAAATGACATTGGTAAGGGGTAACTCCATGTCAAATGACCCAGAAATTTTTAAAATTGTTACCCTATATCTCAGATTTTGCTAATTTTTATATAGTTGAGAGTACTTATTAAAATAAGAACTCTCTGAAAATTTTAGCCTCTGGCTCCAAGAAGATCATGAAATATGAGCGTTTTACTTTTAGCAGTTACTGGCCAGGCCCCTCTTGTTCCTTTGGAATTGCAACGTTTAATTAGAGAATTCAAATCATATAACTTTAAAAATATTTGATATTTTTACTTAAAAGTTTGTGCCAGGCCATTTTCAGGAGCGTAAAATCCAATGAAATGATCTAAAATTTATTTTTAAGTACCTGTATTTATCAATTTAAATAAATTTAGGCAATTTTTAATATACCAGATTTCGATGCTCAAGAAACCCATGTGGCCTTAATGATATCATAAAATTATATATTACACATCATTTTATATTCATTGATCTTTCAAAAAGTATAATTTTGATCTGCAAGTATATGGATTTCCATATATGGATAATGGGGCACGATCCCCACTTTTTTGCAGCGGAGTGTTGTAATTGATTTTTCACTACCTTTTAGACTAGTTGGAGCTCTGCAAATTTTGGCATTTCTGTAGTGCCAATGAACATGCATGCTAAAGTTGTTTTCAGGGTCCGAGACACCAGGGACTGGGTCTTGAGCCCCACTTTTTTGTAGTGGAGTTATATGATAGATTTTTCACTACTTTCCAGACAAAATAAAGCTCTTGAAAATTTCAGCACTTGTGTAGCCCTAAAGAATATGTGTTAAACTTGTTTTCGAGGGCAGATGACCACAGGGCAGGGGCACTGGGGGAAATGTCCCACTTTTCTCAAAAAAAAATTGTTGGCCAGCTCACGAGTTCATCATAAAAACCACTGAACTCATCCGCAACATATTGCATTAGCTTCCTAAGATCCTGCAGTTTCACTCTTTTTAATGGAACATTACCCAATGGGTAGCACACATTTTGCGGAAACTCGACGATGCGATCGACGACTTGAGACATCTTGTAAGTTTGGACCATCAGCCCATCAATGAGTGGCCTACAGACAATTAAATGGAACGATATGGAACGTGTTGGATTAGTTTTTTCTAAGACGTTTTTATGAAAACATGTTGCATGGTATGCTATGATAGGCCTAAACAAATTATTAAAAGACTAATTGGGTATCGAAATTGCAATACAAATCTCACATGCAATCAGTTCCAACAGTAGTAGCAGGTACAGTTTTTCCTTTGTAGTCAATGTACTCTTTACATTTCACTCTAGCTTCTTCAACAACATTCCTTTTCCACATAGTCTCATTTTTAACCTTTCTTCCACTGCTAGTACTAGGTTCTTCATCCATTATAAGTATTTTTCATTAAAACAACGAGATGAATTGTAATAATTACAATTCATAACGCAATTTAATTATTAAATTGCGTGGGAGAAACCCTGTACGGCGGATTTGACTGACGTAGTTTCCTTGTGGAAATATAAGTATAGTCTAAACGGTTTTTTTATGAGCATATTTTAGGTGTTTTTTAAAGTATAAGTTGAACGAGGAATTTTTGCAGAGGCAGTTTTTTTAATGAATAAAAAAGATCTGAAATCGAAACATTGTGTTCACTGCGAGAAAACTACATGAATAATAAAATAAGCCCAAATAACCTCAAACTCGTAACCAAAACAAAACAAAAATTAGATTAAAAACATCTGAAAGCTACCAGCAGAACACAGCTGGTTCTCTCAGTGCTGCAAACAAAAACCTTCTAAGTCACTGACCTAGAACCTTTTAGTTTACAGACAATATTGCAGCTCTCTATTTAACGTGTACGAAGAGGTCTGATTTAGAATGTTTTACTATAAAATGGTGGAACTGTCTTCAAAGAATAAATTTTCATCAAAAAGTCAAATATTAAAAAAAATGACTTAGAACGTTTTTGTATACATTGATTCAACTGGTATTAAGGTCTCCTGAACTTTATAGTAGCTCTTGGAGAGGCTTCTATCAACACATGTACTTTTTTTAGAGGAAATTCAAAATGATTTTATGTACAAAAAGTGCATTCAATCAGTTGTGTATCAAATTGTTTTTGATGGCGGGAGTATTGCAACAATTGAACTTAAACTTTACTCGCTTAAAAAACTCCTGCCATGTGACTTGAGAACTTTACTTGTGAATTAACTCACTCTACTAAGTGACTTAAACACTTTACAACTCTAGAGCTGCAGATAACACTTTCCGTGATTCAACTCATGCTATAATTTCAAAAAAAAAATTATTTTTGATTTTTTTCTTTATTTTTTATTTTTTTTATTAATGTACCATTTACAAATATCTGGTTGTAATCTGGATTTTTTTAATTTTTATTACATTCTTAATTGCCCTAGGAAAAATGTTTGTGGTTTCTCAGTTAAAATTGCGAGGTTTTTGTTATATCTTGGGTTCAGGTTAGTAACCAGACTAGTCTATGGATAGACTTACAACACAGACATAGACAATTCTGTATGTTGTAATGGACACAACAAATGTTTAATTTTTGTCCTTGTTGTGTCTATCAAATTTTTGATGGTGTCCTAAGATTGCTCAGTTAAAAAATAATTTTTACTTCATAAGTCTACAAAGCATAATTTTTTGTCTATTTGGTGTCTATGATTTTGTCTAAATTTACTTGATTTCATAAAACCAGAAATCTTTCATTACCGTATTATTTGAAGATTGTTATGTAGTAAATTTATAATATTAAAAAAATATTGAAATGACATCAAAACTCCAAATGAGGATCATTGCCCATGATTAATTATTGTTTAAAACTTGCGTACATATTCATCAATAAAATGAAAGTAAAAAACATTTTTCTTTTTCACTATTGTTTTATTCACAAACCTAAATAAATTTTAACACCTATTGGAATCTTCTACTTACTAATCCACATTTTATAAAGGACAACTCCTTGATCACATATTTTAAAATAACTTTATTGAAGGTGATAAAGATTTTAGTGACTAAGGAAAATTTTTTAAATTATAAACTTACCTTCAACTTTTTTGAAGTAATCCCAAACTGGAGAGGGCATTTTAAAAATAAATTTTCACGCACATTCACTGAGAATTGAAAAACAACTGAACTGAGTAATTAATGAACTTCAATTGAGCACAAAATAGTCCATTTTGAGGTTTTTAAATAGACATTAACTTTTTAATCAACAGCACACGCTGGACAAAAAATTAAAAAATGAACTTCTGTTAGAAAAATTGTATTTTTAATTTTGTGCTCGTTTTCAGTTTTTGAAACGATGCTGCAGTGAAAATTTAATTACTCGTTATAAGTCCAAATTATATATTAAATAGATCTTCTATACCTCATTAAAAAATCGAGATTGTTCATTTAGTGTCCGTTTTTAAAATGATTGTCTAGAAAGACAAACATTTTTTATAGACAATTCATTTTTGATAGTTGTAATTAAAATTGTTGCAATTAGTGCTTTGTCGGAGTCTATTTTTGTCCTTTTATAATAAGTCCATTAGAGATTGTCTGGTTGCTAGTTCAGGTAAGTATTCAAGTTTTATTCCTTGATGTTTATCTAAATTTAACTCATACTTTCCAAGGCAGTTTTCTTCTTTTGTGCAAAAGTTATTTCCAGTAACAGCCATTTCATTTACTTTTTTACTAAAACAATTTCCCTGAGAAGAAGCGCTTCTTATAATTGAAAATAAATGATATAAGTTTATATTTATAATTGATTATTCATTTAATCTTAATTTACAAGTTTAATTCAAGGGGTCGTTCATAAATTACGTCACATTTGAGGGTAGGGGTTAGTGGTTTTGTGACAACTCATAAGAAACTTGCTACTAGGGATTGCAATCCCGGGATCCCGTATCCCGGGATCCCGGACGTTTTTGGTTCCCGAAAATCCCGGGATTCTAAACACAAAATCCCGGGATTTTCGGGATTATAGCAGGATTGAACTAATTAAATTATTTTGTAAAACAAAATGTTCAAAGTTGGTAACTATACTGAATTATAATGAGTTATATAATGCTGCTTTGCAGGTTTATCCTGTTTATGCTTTATCCTTACGATAAATGGAACAAATTTTTGAATAGACCATGGAGTTCGGGAGTTTATCATTGAAAAAAGTTTCACAAACACAAATTAAGGCAGGTTTGTTTGACTATTGTATAAAAAACAATTGTTAAGTTTGTTGGCAAGACTTCTATTCCACCGACGAGCATCGAACCTGAGCGGGCATTTTCTGCAGCTGGGTATTTGGGAAGTAAAATAAGGAGTAGGCTAAATGACCAAACCTTAAATGCTCTACTATTCCTCCGGGCATATTTTCAGACAAAAAAAGAAAGTTTGTAAATAAAATATGCATTTAATATGAATTTTTTTTTTGTTTTACATTTATTATTTAGCTACCATTTATTTATAAATATAAAATAAAGATTTTCTTTAATTTTTGTCTCTCAATATTAACAAACAACTTATTATGTTATTTTTTACAAAGTAGCTTGTTGCTACAGCAGCTACATCGGTAGCCAAATTTAAGAAAATTTATGTTTACAAATTTATTTTGAAATTTTGATTGTTTAGTTACTTTAGTCAAATACACTTTAAATGTTCAAATGTTATTTACATATCCAATTATTTGATGAAGGTTATTCTGTAATCTTAAAACATAATATGGAAGGTACCGTATATATAATTCTGCATTATTTTCAGATCTTTATATACACCTGCTGCCTGTTACACAATTAAAACAATTTAAGGCGCCATAGAAAATTAATTTAAGTCATTAAGGCATAATGAAATTAATTGATAACATCAAAAAGTATATTTATATATGCAGTATTAAGTTCTGTTTTTTAGCAAATATCTCACATTATATAAAATCCCGGGATCCCGGGCAATCCCTGCTTGCTACTAAAGAGTCACGATTTTGTGACGAGGGGGGCAAGTGGAGGGTGTCAAAAAAGGTCAAAAATTGCATGACGTAATTTGTGGACTACCCCTAGCTACTTGTGACTAAATCTTTAATAGTTTCAATACCAAATACAAGTCTAATATTCCATCACGCTTTTATGAATTGCAAACAACTTTTTTCTAATTTATCTCACAAATATAATGTTTTTTTCCTGACATTCTTGACATACAAGTTAATATATTTTTGAAAATTATAATCACTCTCACTGTTTACATTGTTTTTTAAACTCTTCTATAGCTTGCTATTTAGACATTATTCCTTTCAAAATTTTCACTTTTACTTTAGTAGTAGTTTAACTTAGTTATGTTTTCCTGTCTGTTTTAAAATGACATTTGTGGATCCTAAAAAACTGTGGATTTTAAAAAACTCTGTAAATCACTCTAATCCAATTAATCGAACTATTGTTAGGAAGGTTTTCCTAACAATAGTTGGAATAGTTTTCCTTCTTAACAATATATATATATATCCTATATATATATATATATATATATATATATATATATATATATATATATATATATATATATATATATATATATTTATATATATATATATATATATACAGTGGCGGATCCAGCATTTTTTGATCTTTGAGATAGCTAACTTCCAGACATGTAGCTAACTCCAAACATTTATATGTTTATACATATGTCAAATAATGAGAGTTTGCAAAAAATTGCGATGATTGGAGGCTGGGAACAAAAAAGCCCCAAAATTTTTGCTACACTTGCCCCAAACGTGAGAGCAACAAGTTGATAAAATATTTTTTGTACTATTCTCAACTAGACTTGTATTCATCAAAAATTTTTAAGTTTTATAGTATTATCTCTCAGCGTTCAAAAATTATGACCATATAAAAATTACAACCCCCTCAAATTGAGGGGGGTTTAAACTTTATATGGTCATAATTTTTGAACGCTGAGAGATAATACTATGAAACTTAAAAATTATTGATGAATATAAGTCTAGTTGAGAATAGTATAAAAAATATTTTATTTAAATTTAATTTATTTTAAATTTAAAGCCTATAGGAAAGGAATCTTTTGCCGAAAAATTTTTTAAAAATTTCAATGAAGTGAAAACTTTGATCTGATCCAATTTTGGAAGGCCATAGATGCGGGTTGGACAAAACCCTGAAGGGTATATTTTTTTATAGTTGGATTCATCGAAAAAAACTTTTTTTTCTTGATTTTTCTTTAAAAGTGTTGGAGTTGTGTTTCTCTGGAGATAGTGACGTCTTTTTTAAGTAGTTTGAATATGGCTGGATAATTAATAATTTTGTAGAGACTGGTTTCATAAATTTTGTTATTTAACATTACCTCACCATTTCTTTTATCTGGTTTCAAAATTATGATGTCTGGATTTTTACATAGTTTTTTCAGAATTCCATGTTTTTTGAGATTTTCTTTAGATGGGCGATATTTATATATATATAGGAATTAGCAAGATAAGCAAGTTTAGCTTTAAGTTGACTGGAGTTGTTACTATTTTTTAAATTATTCTGAAGATATCAGTTCATGAATTCGAATGAAGATATCAGTTTATGAGTTCGAAAGAAGAATATATATTGGTTCTTTTAAGATATTGTGGTGGAAAAGAAAAATTCAGTCCATTTTTAAGGATGTCTAATTCGTTTTCTGAATGCTTAAATGAAGAAAGAATGAATGTTTAAATTCTTAATAATATCCAAAGCATTAAAAGGTAAACAATGACCATTTTTTAACAAATGCAGTTGGATAAACAAAGTTCAAATAAGGGGCTCAATGTCATTTAAAAATTATATCAAATAAGGACAAAGAATAGTGTACGAAAAAAAAAAGCATAAAGTATGTAGCTGACTATTCTCAATCCTTGATTCCTGTTTTTGGCTATAAAATGCAGCTATCTACATGTCGTAATAAAATCGAAATTATTATTTTTGAATTAACTGTAACTATTCCTTTATGCTCAAAGTTCTATTTCTCATTTAGTTTTATTTTCACAAACATCGAGGCTTTAGATTTTTTTTCAATCTTCACATTATCCTGATTCATAATTTACATATTTTTCAGTTTTTCGTCCATGGTTTTATTAGTGTTTTAATTTCTTTATCACCACAGTGATTCTCAACTTAGTCATGTTCTCCAGTCGTAACCGTATTGTTGGTTTGGTTTAAAAAGAAAAAAAAAAAGGAAAATACTACTACATTATTATAGTGATGCAGCAATAAAATATTTTATTTTTTATTTGATAAAAATAAATTAAAAATAAGCACCATTTTTGATGCAATAAAAACTATTATAGCTTAGGAGAAAGATATTTTTGCAGGAAGATACTTTTTTCTAAATTATTTTTTTCAATTGAAATCTCAAAAAATCACGTTATTTGCGTAATCATTCTCGCGTACTTTACTATTGCCTTTCTTTTTTACTTACTTTTTTATGCCAACTAATTACTAGATTCAATGTTTAATGTTCAACGTTGTTTCACTTTCATTTTTAAATTCGTTTTAATTAGCTAAAAGGCTTTTCTGAACTTGACAGAGTGTGCTCTGAACATGCCGTCAATTGAAAAATGGTCAACCAAGCAAGACCTGACAAATTTCTTATATATATATATATATATATATATATATATATATATATATATATATATATATATATATATATATATATATATATATATATATATATATATATATATATATATATATATATATATATATAAGATAGATAGATATACTATTTTCTTTTTAAAATTGAAATAAAAGCGTTCCTCTAAAATTGTATTTATTTTTTAAAAGTTTTCATGGATAAAAAAAACTAAAAAATTTATAGTAATTTTATAATAGCTTTTAAAATAAAGCTTTGGTGCTGATTTAGGTCTAAGTATTTGTTTACAAGTTCTGATTCCATAAATAAGTTTACATGATTTAAAATCTTATTATTTGTGTGTATAAGTGTCTTTGTTACACAGCCATCTAATTTTTGTCAATAAAACTTTGATATTGAAAAATGGTTTAATCAAGATTATATATTGTTTGAAAACAATTAATAAGTGTAATAAGATGCAGTTACATAAAATTTTATTACAAATCTAAAGTCGGTCATAATTTATATGGTTCAATAAAATTTAATATTAAACCAAATAACATTGTTAATTGACGGAAAATATAAAGCAGAGTGTGACGATTATTTGATAAACGAATATACTTTTTCCAGCTTATTTGTTTAACAAATAAATAATCGTTCAGGAAATTAATTTGGAAAAAAATTCGAGATCAAATTTTTCTTTATGTTGTAGGGAATTTTAAGGTGTATTTAAATATATAAAAATTAAGAGTTTTTTCTTAAAGTTTTTCAAGTAATTGGAAAAAATTTTTATATATAAATTTTGAGTAAATAAAATGTGCAAACCAATGGGTAATTAAAAGAACAATTAATTAAAAAAAAGCATTATATGTAGATTGTAGACTGATTGTATAAAGTTTCAGTATATGGAGATGAACCCACATGGGTTCCATGAGGGCTCCCATGTATCCCACACAGAGCCCACATTGAACCTAAGTGGTAAAAGCGTTTTTTTTCACTGGGTTGTTCCTTAAAAATTTAAAACAACATGTACAAGTTTTGGCATAATAGTTTTGTATATTTTTTTAGTGTTTTCATAAAAAGTACACAAAATTCCTAAATCTAACAAGATTCTCCCAAGATCTTGTTCAAGTTCAGTTTAACACAGGTTTGTCAAATGCTGAAATAATTAGTTTGGCATTAATATTTAAAAAAGTTTCAAAATCATAAACTATAGAGCTAAACTTTGATTTAATGTTTATGGAGGCATTTATCAAGTTTTTTTATACAAAAATGTTCAAGGCATCAATCAAAACGTGGTAACATGTCTGTTTATCTAGTGTTCGATTTCAAAATTTCTGCTGGAAACTGTTAAGAATTCATTCTGAGCCTGTGTCTAATGTTATTTTAGGTTGTATGAAATTAACTAATATTTTGATTGGGCCTTGTGGTAGGTTGCGCCCCTATTTCGCGTGAGGCTGATAAATCTTTCTGATTGTGATCTTTCTCGTAGATTGGAATTTCTCATTAGATGTTTTTCAGATTTTAAGAAGTAACCTAAAAAATTTTAAGCAATGACCTAAAAAAGCTGAAAACACTATTTCTAACTTTATTATTTGTGCATTATTCAACTTACACATATTAGAATTGATCAAACCAATCGAATGTCATCTTGATCCAACCAATGGAACTTCATTTTGATGATTTGGGATGCCAATGATAGTGCTAATTTACACCATTTTTTTAAATGAGGTGAGACTGTCGTCTCCGTAAATTATTTGGAAGACTGTCATCTCCGTAAATTATTTAGAAGTTTTGAAAAACTGTGTATATTTTATTTCAAATTATAAAGTTTGATATTTGCATTCAAAACGGAGCAACTTATAAACAAGCAAAACTGTCATAACATGGTTCTTAGTAAATGTAGTTATTGGTTTTGCCTCGTGGCAAGCCAATCCATTCAATCTAAACCCTTTTCGAAAAGTGTTCGACAGAAATTGAAAGCAAATATAAACGCATAGCAAAAATTTCTAAAAACTTACAACGCTATAAAAAAATGAAATCGATTTTCGAGATATTTCAGATCGAATCCCAACAATAAAATTTGATGCGCGCCACATGTAATAGCCATCTCAATTTTTAGGGTAATGCAGATATGTGCCGTGTATGGTTATGATATTTATAATAATTAAGTGGTACATGCTACTGTATGGCAACTTTAATGTGAGTAACACTTAGTATTTCAGACCGTGGATGTTAGCGGTTTTAGTGATAAAATATTTCAAACATGTTTTGAAAGCTTTAATCTTACTCAGCTTGTGACTTTTTTGGCATATCAATATTTACTGGACAATGTAGCAAAAAACTTTCTAGGTCTATTAATAACAAATAATCCCAATAGATTAACTAATTTTTTTGAGGAAGACTTGTTTGGTTATACTCTCAAAGATTAAGCTCACTGTTTAATCACACGTAAGTTTTCACTTTATGCCAAAAAAATGACACGAAAAAACCTCAATCACATTAAATATGGAGCAGAGCTGACTACGAATCACTTACAATCAATACAACCTCTTATAACTGGATTAAAATATTTCAGGAAGTATCACTAATAAAACTACAAACTGTTTATTAAAAAATATCTCAAGGCTGTCAAGCTTTATATTCCAAGTACAACAGTATCTTTTGTCATGAGACGAGAAATATGGGCCACACAAGAAGTAGTTAAAGCAATTCAAATGGATTTTGCGGGTTCAAATTTATATATCGAATTACAACAAGCACACAAGATTAGTTCGATAAGATATTTGTGAAACGAGCAGTAATAGAATACGAGTAAAGTCTAATAACAAATATTAACCACAGAAATCTGCATTTTCATAATTGTAGTAAACAAAGGGTGCACAAATTAGTTAGCGCATTAGAGGCGCCCAATAGCATTAAGATTGTAAAAAAATTGTTTTTAAAACCTTAAACGACTATTTTCAGAATGGTTTAGTTACTGAGCAAACACCTCACCCTAAACTGTCTCTGTCAGTTTGACGAATCAAACATAAACTTACCTCTAGTTAATAAATTACTGAGTTGTCTGGACGAATCAATCCACTAGGTTTGATGGTACTTACATACGTTCCTAAAAAGCTGTGCCTGCTTGCAATATTTTAACAAAAACGGTGCACCAAGTCTACATTGCAGATGTTGCAAATAAAGATTTTTCTAAGCATTAGACAATGTATCTTATCAAAGACTACTTTATTAATTTAAAGCGTATGGTATTCAAGTTGCTCTGTTGAATTGGATTAAAGCATTTTTTTGATGACCATACATCAGATTGTAAGATTGTCATGAGCGGAGTAACTACTTTTAGTCCGCTACTTTTCGTACTGTCAATTAATCGTTGAAACGTCAAAACGATTAACCGGAAAAAATTGCTGACCACTTTAAACCATACGATGATAACACAAATATCATTGAAATCATTAAGTATTCCAAAGAAAAGAACTCTCTGCAAGCGGATCTAGATGAAGTTTTCAAATGGTTTTGAAATTGGTATATGCGATTCCATGTTGGTAAATGTAAGGTGATGGATTTTGTTTGTTGTGAAACAAAACTAACTCGAGACTATTTTATAATTGACGCGCTTGAATTTTGCAAAACAATTGAGATCATTAAAAATGGAAAAGATATCAGATGATCCGACTAAACAATTCCTGGTAGAAATGGTGGCATCAAATGCTAATTGCACCATTGGTAAACTCAAAAAGCTTTTTGTAGTTGAAATCTAAATCTTTGGCGAATGCTTTATTCGGCTTATATTTAGCCACACCTAGAATTTAAGGTACAGGTCTGGTTGCCCTGTCTCATAAAAGACATTGCAACTCTTGAGGAAATTCAGCATCGAGTAATCAAGACAGTTGCTTTTATAAAGCACTTGAATTATGAAATTACCGGGGTATTATCATTCTAGAACAGCGAAAGAATAAAGAAGAACTTATTAAACAGTTTGAAAATTAAAAAGGTTATTATTTAATAATTTTTTCGTGCCTCAGGCTCTATAAATTATCTGCAAAAAGAAGAAAATGGTGCAACTTAGATTTATTCTAAGCAACAGACATCGTACAATGTAGATTGTAAATGGATTAGAACATTTGCAAGCATTTGTTGATATTATTTGATCCATGCATGTTACAATATACGTACAACATTTTTTTATTTTTTTATTTTTGATTTTAGGTGCCCTAAGAAGTCCATACGGTCTTATCACAGTGCACCGCGATAGAGTATTTAAAAGAAAGTTCATGCCTCCTTCCTTACCGATGTTATAAAACTCGCCCAGAGGTGGCATTGAACCACGGATCTCTAGTTTCAGAGGTGAGCGCGATAACAACTGAGCTACTGCTGCTCAAATATGCTATCATTTATATATGCTCACATATTCAAAATGTTTTCAAGGTGTCTTTTTCTAATAAGATATTATAATGACGTTTTATTTTTCTTACGCAAAAGTTATCAAACTAAGCTATAGGAACATTGAGCTGTAAAATCTTTATAATTCTAATGGGCGCCTATAAGTAAGATAAGTTTCTAGAAGGCTTTGGACCCACTTGTTCCCTCTCTCTTTTTGGGCCCTCTTATCTATGAGTCTATTTGGTGATTCAAATAACAATGCCAACAAAAGTATAAAGTTAGCATATCTAAGTGTTAGGCGGATGACATTTTTAAAATACTAACTATGATAATACAATTAACAAAACTTTAACAGTTTTGACATTTTTTCTTTTATGTAGTACGGACCTTTCTTATAAGGTAGCGTAGTACTGAACACTTTTAAGGAACTGCATTACTTTCAAAATAATATTTTTTTATTTTTTTATATTTTTGAATTTGACAAGGTCACGAACACAATTAACTATTTAAATATATATATAATATATAAAAAAAAAAATTGAATTCAAAAACATGCTCACCAATGTAGATTTTCCTAAAATTGTTTTTCTTTTTTTCAAATTCAAACAAATTGCAAACAATTAGCAAACAAATTGCAAACAATTATAAACCGCACCAGATAATCAAATTTTTGTATTTTTAAAGCTAATTTGAAACCTTAATTACTATAAACCGCTATTCACCGGAGAACTGAAAGGAAACAGTTTGATTTGAGATTTTATAAATCAAACAGCAACGAACATTCTGAATATTTAATGAACAGTAAATAAATCTCTCATAACTTATTTTGAAACACGGTGATAAACGGGGGTGTGTTCACTCAAGCAAAGCAACAAACGCTAAACTTAGACATTATGTTAAACAGTTGCGCAGAACAAATAAATTAAATTAATTAGAACTTAACATCATATACTTTGTTCGCTATAAAAAAAAATCTCAGTTTATGCCGTTTGTATGTTTGGCGTTGTTTTGAGATATAAACGTTGTCTTGAAGTATAAACTTAATAAAAGATAGAAAACTAAACGGGAGACTTGGACGGAATAAAAATGCGCTTTTTTTTTAATTTATTACAGAAATGTAAAAGACTTACAAAATAATAAATCATATCTGTTGGGTATGAATGATATGAAGAATCCAATGAGAGACGGCAGATTTACATTTTAAAAATATTTGCTTACACTTTTAGTTTTTAAACTTACACATTAGTATATTTTTTGTTTGAATTCAAAATGAATAAGCAACTGGATGTATTTTAAAATTTTGACGAAATTAAATTATTTTTTTTCAATTAAAAAAAAAAAATTTTCCCCCAAAATAAGTTTTTACGAATGTATTAATATTCGCAACTTATTAACAGTTATAAACCAAGTTAACTTTTATTTATTTATCAAGGTTTCAAGTCTTTGTTTTTTTGAATATTCATTTATTAAATAAGTTATATGGTTGTAGTGTAAATTAAATGATAAAAAAAAGCGTACTTGAAAAACCATTAAAAACATCAATAAAATCTAAGAAAAGAAAAAATAAGGGAAGATTGTGTAAAAGTATTTATAAAAAAACTTCGCATAAAACAGGAATGCTTCAAATTTATTAAATGAGAGCATACCTGGTGGGAAATCGGCTAGCGAATAACTAGCAATAATCGTAACGATAAAGACAGCGATTTGGTTACGAGGATCGCTAGCTTTTTTAAGTTAGCGAAAAGCTATCGATATTTGTAAAGATAAAGACACCATTATGGCTACGAGGATAGCTAGCTTAATAAGCTAAACACCCACTGGCTATTGTAGCTAGCGTCATATTGTAACAAAATTGCTGTCTAAAAAATTTTGATATGTAGCTATCAATCAGCTATTGATTTGTAGATATTTTGTAGCTAGCTATGATATGTAGGTAGCGATACATTGCTACATAATCGCATTGTTTAAAGTTCAATTTTTCTCATAATTATAATAGACTCAACACTAAAAATCGAATTTTTAAAGATGTTTGAGACATTAGGGCAAAATAAAATAAGAAAAAAAAATCGCTTGAAAATTGCTATAAAGCTAGTCGCTCACTAGTCGCAAGCTCAATTCCCACCGGGTAGATTTTTTATTATTATTAAGATATTTACACTTTTGCCAACAAGAATGCTCACGATTCATATCTTATTAGTTTTGCAACTTTAAATTTTGAAGAAGATCACGTAATAAAAATTATAAATATAAACTTTGTATTTGTAAATTCGATTCCCACAACGTCTCTGGTGGTACCGCGCTCAACTTGTTTCTCTGCGCAACGGCCTTGTTTGTCAAGGTTCGTGTTTCGGAATTATAGAGTTGAGAGAGGGTTATAACCAAAGTAGCCTCCTCATAGTGGCCTTCTCGGCCTTGGGGAGTACAATTATAAAAAAAAAAAAATTACGAGGAAATCAAAAGTAAAAGTTCGATTGTTTATGTTTGCTTCTATGTATTTTTTTTAATCTTTTGAATAAAGGAAAGAAAATCGGAAACAGAAGTCTTTTAACTTCAGACAATATGTATTTTTGATTGAATCATTAATGGGGATAAAATATTCTTAATAAAAGTTTTCATTAAACATATTTAAATTTTTTTTTTATACAGGTCATAGGTTTAATATTTAACTATATATAATTAAAAATTATTAATTAATAAACAAATTTACTTTTTAAAATCTCTGTTTTGCAACTATTTAATACTTAATCAAATTCCATATTAAAAAAATGCCTCTTATTTTTATGAATGAGAAAAGCCATAAAAAAACTAATTTATACTTTTTTTGTTGTTGCCAATACATGAATCAATGTCTTTTTCTAAATGTTTCATAAAAAAGTCATACAACTTTAAAATTACCTCATTAGCCTCTTAAGGAGCTAATGAGGTAATTTTAAAGTTATATGAGGGGTTTCAAGTGAAGAAATCAATGCTGAGTGAATGCAGGAAGATAAGTTCTTACGAGCCGAGGCGTATATTTATGAAAATAATGAAAATAATCATCAACAGCACCAACAATTTAATCTCCAAAAGATTTTTTTTATGGCTCAGCAAGCTATTTTAAACATAAACACGAAAGTGCCATGGAAGCTTATTAAACAATACCTGATAAATCAATATCACTTGAAAAAAATACCTAATTTGATGCCTGTAACCAAAGTAACACTTTAAGGAAAGAAAATCCAAGCAACAACAATAAAAATGCAAGGAATAGTCTACATGTGTGTAGAATGTTTGTGCTGCAACTAAGTTTCAAGAATGGTCGTATTGCTTTAACGTTTTAAAATCTACATGCAATAAAGCATCATTATGAGCCATCGAATTTAAATTTTCTTCAATTTAAATCTGATGAAGATAACGTTGAAGACTTCTTTTATTTATCTCTAGAATACAACGTATTATTTTGTTTTCGCTGATTTTAGATATATATATATATAGTTTTGGAAGTATATTATAGTTTATATAGATCTTATTTTTATATTTTTTGTTCATTATATATATATTTTTAAGTTTGTTTATGTTACATTTTATTTTCAATTCTTAAATGAAACCAATAAAATTTATTATTTAGTTTAATGAATCAGACTCTCAAAACGCAAGGTAAAGCACAAAATGCTAGGTAATTTGAAATGCAATTTTAAGAAAGTTGGATTTATTCTGTGCACGCATCCTTTTAGCACTGTTTTTAGAGTCTTGAAGCAACGTTTTTGAAAACGTTTTGCTAACTTATTTTCAGAAGGACTCAAAAAATTCAAAATTCTAAAAAAAAAAAGTTTTTTTAATACTAGGAGACTTTCTTCAACATCTTTTTAATTTAGAATGTTTTATAAAGACAGTATTTAATTTTTTTTTTTGCACCGTCAGTCACACTAAAAACTTTATGCTTCTTTGTAGATAAATTAAATTCAGATAATTTATTTTTGACCATATCAATAATTTTTTCAGCTGGAAGCGACCCAACTTTTCGAATCATGCCCAAGTTCCAAAGCCTAATTAGTGAATGCACATTTAAATTCAAATAGCGACAATTTTTTAAAGATGTGTAGTTGTCCATCGAAATGGAGAATCTTGAGTCACCTTGAATTTGCATAATCATTTCCTTAATCAGTTCTTGTCTTGCTTGATGGTATTGACTTTTTACAAAATTCATTACATGTGAATGGTTTTTTGGTCATATCATTCCTTTATTAGATAAAGATTTTCTTATAAACTCAGATTTTGCCATAGCATTAATAGAAAAGCCATCTACAGCCGCCAATTTTGAAACAATTTTTTTTATAGATTCCTTTTTTATAAATGACTTAATATTAGGTTGAGCATTTCTAACTTCAAAATTTGTGTCTTCGTTTGGCCTTTTTTTCGTTACTTCAATTTCGACTTCTTTGTGAAGATTTTTTAAATGACGAAGACCACTTGTTGAAAATCCTTTACACGTTATTGTTGTTTTACATATATTACAAGTGGCGGATTCTGTGTTTTTTTCTTTTGTAAAATTTTGCCATGCCTTAGATCCACTTGACATGATGCGGTATTTTTATTATCCTATTAATTTAATAGATTAATATATACTAAAATATAAATATAAAACTATATTACCTACAATTAATCCCAAAATAGTGTGCTGAAAGTAGATTTATGTAAATTATTTTAAATTAGCTGTAATTACTAAACATAACAAAATTACAAAACTTTACAAAAAATTACAAACATTACAAAACATAAACATTTTACAGTGGCGGATCCAGCATTTTTTGATCTTCGAGAACTACTACGAACTAATTTTATAAAAATTATATAACGCTCTATTAACTATCCCACCGACATCGATTGATTCAGAAAGAGCTTATGACGATTTTTTTTTTTTCGCGAATTTTCTAAATATATAGAAGAAATCACATTATAATTTTCCAAATTATTTATATAATATTCAAATTTAAAAGCCGAAGTAATTTTAAAGTCAAAGCATAATGAAATTATGTTAAGGAAGAATTTAAAGCGAAAGGTTGATTTAAATTCTTCAAAAATGGATCAACACATTGATATATAGACCTACATTACCCCACCCAACAATGTTACTTATTTGAAAAAAACTATGCATCATTCCGTCCTAAAATTAATTGAATCTTATTAACCGGTAATTTTTCATCCAGATACAGTATTTTCTAAAGAACTAAAAATGTTTCATTAAAACATCCGATTTTCAAATGCAATTGAGTATGATAAAATTAGGTATGATCTCGTGAAAGAGTTATCTAGCCTTGGATTGTTTTCACACACAAAGAGAAACTCGTTGCAGGATGATACCTTGGTGCATTTACTTTTTTAAAACAAATAACTAAAATTTTTAAATGATATCAAGATTTTTTGATTATTTGTTTTAAAAATTTAGTTTATAAATTAAAAATAGATATATTTTTAAAAAAAGTTAATATTTACTTTAATTAAATCTTTTAACTTGATTTTTTTAATAAAACGTTTAAAATTATTTCCAAAATGTTTCGAACGTGTTCAAGTTTGAAAAAAGTTTTTATTGGCAGCTAGTAAGCGACCGGGGCTATGGCCGGGGCTAGGTTTGATAACACATTGCCGCGACCGGGGCCAGGTTTATGACCAGGGCTGCATAAATATTGATAGATCCTATTAAAATGTTATTTTTAATTAAAGTTTACGACATGAATTTTATTTAAAAACAATATTTTATAGGATTTATCAATTTTAATACAGCCCCGGCCGGGTTTATGACCGGGACTGCATTAATATTAATAGATCCTATAAAAGTATTGTTTTTAATTATAACTCATGTCATAAGTTTTAATTCTAGGCATAAAATAATGGAGGGCGAAGCCTTAAATCTGCCGAATGCTTTTTATAAAGAAAAATAAAAGGTCTTTAAAAACTAAAAATTTGCCGAGTGAAATGTGTCAAATGCCGACTAGTAAGCTACTTAGCAAAAAACAGAAACCGCATTGTATTATTGGATTTAATAAAAAATATAATCGTATTATTAGATTTCCAAATTGCCAAACTTAGTCAGAGTTAGCGCTACCCTCCGTCCTCCTCGGGATGGCTCTTATTCTCTTACTTAAGTACATTTTTAATACGGGTAAAAAAATTCGTTTAACTAATTTTGTTTGGTAAAATATTAGATCAAATTTATTTTTTTCCGGAAAACATTAATTTAAAAATTTTGATAACAACTATATTCTATTTTGTAAATTTTGATTTAGTTTAACAAAGCACAATAAGCTTTTCAGAAAATTTTTAAACAAGATATCATCGTAGAATGTTTGGTTAATGGTATTTTTATTTCCAATTATGGATAATTTTTAATATATTTTTTTTGAAACCATTATGACCTTTTGATTTTTTGAGTTAAATTTACACTTATAAGTTACTCAAGTCAAGTTCTAATAAGTCATTTTTTTTTTTTAATAATATAAATGTTTAATTATTCAAATACAAACCGGTTTTTTAATATATAAATATAAAACACGGTTGGCAAAACCCGGGAATTCGGATGACCAAACAACAAAAACAACAAAAACGGAACATGTATTATTACTAGAATGTAACTTTGTAAAAAAAAGTACATTAAAATAGATGATATATTAAAGTATGTAATATAAATTATTTAATATATAATAAAAAGATTAATGCAAAAAAAAATTGTTCAACTTAGTTTTTAAGTTAGCTACACATTCAAACAGCACACATACTATGTATATAAAACAACATGGTATATTAGTTTTGGATTTATTAGTTTTATTAGTTTTGTTATAGTTATTTTTGTTAGTGTATTTATATTTTTCTGTTTACTTAATTTAATTTTTACAATTGTCTATAATTGTTTTCTTTAGCCTTCTTCTTTCCTCTCAAAATACTATTATTATAGTTATTATTGTTATTATTACTATTGAAATTACTATCTACAACGACAAGTCGTGAGAAATGGCGACATGAAAACCATTTATAGTAATTGAAAATTTTCATTTTTTGTAAATTTGTCATTTTTGAATGTTTATTGTTTTTGAGTTTCAACAATTTTCAGGTCAATGTCTTTATACGATTCTTAATCAGCATGAAATTCTCTATCAAAATTAATCCTAAAATAATAGGGGTAGGATACTGAAACAGCGCCAAGTTTCTTGGGTTAATTTTTAATTGTTGTATTTGATCTCCTCTTATTTATCTTTCTTCCAGTGTTGTCAGACCATAGCAGCGGATTCTTTCCTTATATGTTTTACTGCTAACTTCTTATACTAGCTTAGTTGCCCTTCTCTGCTTAAATCACTTTAATATTTTTTATTCTATTTGAATTCCATATGGAAACACCATACTCTTTATGTGGTCTCACCATTTGTATAAAGAGCATCTAAAAAGTGATGGTGTTAAGGTATTGGAGTTTTTTTAGCTGACCCAATATTCAATTTGAAATTGCAATTACAGAATTGATTTGCTGGTCACATTTTAAGTCAGAGCTGATGATCACTCCCAAATCTTTCTCAAATTCTGCTTTTATTAATCAATTGTCCATTTACCTGACAAAAGTTTAACTGGACAATCGATTTTTATTAATCAATTGTCCAGTTAAACTTTTGATTTGATTTATCAATGTGAATTATTTGCTTGCAATTAAAGACATTTGCCATGTTTTGCACCATTTTGATAAAAGGTTGATATTGTTTTACAAACTGATCAAATTGTTTTTGTCTTTGATGATTTTAATCATTTTGTGTCATCTGCAAAAAGTTTTGAATTAATTTTGATTAGTGATACCAAGTCTTTTATGAAAATTACAATCAGTAATTTTTATAAACGATTGAGGAACCCCACTAAGCATGTAAACCCAGTCTGATATGGTGTCTCTTAGTATGACTTGATGTTTTTAAACTTTTAAGGAGTTTATTATCCAGTTGCTTTTGTCTTTGATGATCTAGTTATATCCAGTTCAGCATCTTATTTGCTATTACATATGCTATTATTTTCTTAAACAAAATAGTGTGAATGATACTTGATTGAATTCTTTGCTGAAGTCTTTAAATAGTATATCATCTGGAACTTCTATTTAGTAATCACATTCTAAATGTGATAACTAAATAAGTGAACAAAATACAACTTTATTTCTATAATAGATATGTTTTATATTCTTTGTTTGAGCTCTTACAGTTTTATATAATACAATTTACATAAACTTTAGGCTTTTTTTAAAACAAATCTATTAAAATATTTTTATCTTTTACATTTTTTTATAAATCACCATGTTTTATAAAATCACAGCATTTTACAATCTTAAACATAATGGGGTTTTTAATTGTAGTCTTTTAATTTCATAGCTATCAATCCTTAATCAAGGAATTATAGTTAACTAAATAAAATTTTTAAACCCTTTTAAAACTTAATTCAACTTCTTATAATTAACATATGAATTAAATAACATTATATCATCTCTAAACTTAAGGTACTAAGTCTGAAGACTTTTCTTTTAAGTTTACTTCTACTTAATGTTGAACTTTCTTGATGAATTTAGCATTTCATTACAAATGATGAGAGTTTTAGCTTTAGAGCAGTTAATTTTATCACTATTTGAAATCTAGCACTAATATCATTTATACTACTACTAATTAAAATCTACTTAAAAATCCTAGTTGAATTTTTGACAAGTTTGGTGTCATTTCTGTTTTAGACTCACTCATTGTTTGTCAAACATATTTGTGTTAAATTTTTTTTTTTTTTCAAATAAATTTAACAACTCCTATGCCCTTATTAACTATAGTATCATTGGTGTCATCTTTATCATCTTCAGTTTCTTCTTCTGTCTCATTCAGAGTAAAATCACTTTAATTTGAAAGACTTCTCACTCAGACAAGGAAAGTCTCACTCAGACAATGAAAATCTCACTCAGACGATGAAAGTTATTATTCATCTCTTAATGATGTACTTTCTTCATCTTGTAAATTCACTTTACACTTGGATTCGCTTGTCAAAATCTTGGTATTACATTTCTTTCTTCCTTTTGTGGTTCCTTTTCTTGGATTTGCTTTTTGGTAGAATCTTATAGCTGCAAGACTTAAAAATGATGATGTTGAAGAAACTGGTTAGCATTAGAGGTGAGTTTTTCAAATATTTTTACTGGAATTAGTGCAGTAGTACTTCTGACACTATGTGTCAATTTTTTCTATTTGGTAATATTTATTGAGCTCAATTTATTAACACTATTTTTTTGTTGATAGAGGTGCATAAATGGAGGTGGTAACCAGTATGAGAGACCATCCAATTATCACATGTTTTGTTAAAATATGACTTTATTGTCTCATATATTATGTGGCCCAAAGGTTGTAGTTTTTAGGACGTATGAGGTAGAAAAGTCAAAACATGAATTCTGTTATCTTTACAAAAATTATGGATTCAATAGTTAGTTGTGATATGATTATCAAAAACAGTAAACAACAGTTATTTTTGCTGCATACCACATTTCTTAAAAATAAATGTAAAGACAAAAATTTGGACTACAATCACCAAAGTCTTTCTCTGTTCCTGGGTATCTGCCATCTGTGCTGACAGTTTTTGTGTCAAATATCAAAAATAGAGGTAAGCATTCATGACTGCACGCACTAGTAAGTGACGGGGGCCCTGGCTCCAGCTAAAAATGAGACTTTTTGCAAAACCCGGCCCCGGCAAAATTAAAAAGTTTAGCAGGGGTTGATAGCCGGGGCTAGACAAAAATTTATAATACTTAATATATTATAATTTTATGCTTACATTTACTATTTATTAGATACTGGCATACATTTATATATTTTTAGACTCAAATTTATTTCCAATAAGATTGCTAGCAACCATTATTAAGTTATGAGTTACTTTAAAATAGAGAATAAGTTAAAATACTAGGAAATGTATAGCTGAAGACTTAAAAAGTTGTAAGTTGCATAAAAAAGGAAATCATGAATATGGGTAAGAGTTATAAGGTTTTTTTGATGTTCAAGGAAAAAAACTGGATTAATAAAAGTTTTTTTAGCGTGAAGGGACAGGTGTAGTAAAAGAATGCAACTTGTTGAATAAAAAGCCAAGCAAGAGTGAGTTTTGGTTTATCATAATAGAGATAATAGCTCGTTTGAGCATTGACCATGATTGTATTTGTAGAAAAAAGAAAGAAATGCAACCTTGCAACAATGGCAGAGTGACTCTAGCTTAGTAGATAAAGCAGGTCTAATTACATTTGCAATGTGCTTTAGATTGTTTGAGAGTAAGAGGGTTGTTATTTGTCAATATAGGAATACAATAATATTGCAATATTTTTTTAAAAAAAGTAAATAAGTTTTGTTGTCTAACAAAATCTGTGGATTTTAAGTCCAGAATTTAAATCCATAAGCTACTGCTAGCCTTAGGCTGTTACAGAAGAGAGATCAGATTTAAAATCAGCTGCTTGTTCTAAGCAATTAAAAAGTGAAGATTTTTAGTCAAGACAATAGTGATAAGTTGAGTCATCAGCAAATAGAACCACTTTGGATTTCATAAAGATTGTTATTGTAGGTAAGAAACATTACAGGAGTAAAGATAGAACCTAGTGGTAACCTTAAAGTTGCTTGAAATAAAGAAAAGGGTAGGCCTTCAAGAATAACTTTACTACTGCAGTTAGAAAGAAATAATTTAATAACCTCAAAACCTTTATATAAAGAAACTAATAACAGAGTGAAGACTAATTGTAGGATAGTTGGAGAGGTCAAAGTGTTTTCTAGAGTTTTGAAAAATTGGAACCACTTATTTAGCACTTTTTAAAAGTTTAACAAAAGTTAAAGTGAGTTCTGGAGAACACTTTTTCAAGACAATGATGGAAATCTATTCGGGAGCATAAACTGTAGAAGTGTTTAATTGAGAATTAACTTTAGCATTGAAAGCCAGAGCAATTTTGATGTTTAACGATGGGTTAATCTGTTTAACTGCCATGAAGAGTATGACCATTATATTCAAGAGTCAAATTAGAGTAAGATTTCTTTGCAAATAACTCTGCTTTATTTTGGGCAGAAGTAAAAAGATCAGTCCCATGAATTAGAGATTAAATGTTAGACTTGCTTTAGTTAATGACATTGTTGAAGACTAGCCAAAAGTCTCTAGAACCTAATATCTGAGATAAAATACAAGTAAAATGAGTCTAACAGAACTTAACATTAGACAGAACTTTTTTATATTGGCTTCTTGCAATAATAAAAGGACATTTGTTCTTAAGAGAGATGTTCTTGTAAAAAAGATAAAAGAAATGATTAATGTTTAATAAAGCAACTGTTCAAGATGGTGAAAAATGTGGAGTAGAGTGAGTGTTGACTTAAAATTAAAGAGAAGTAATAAAAGCTTCTTAATTTTTATTCCAGAATAAATAAAAGCAAGATGTTTGCTATTTATTTAGATGCTGGCATACAATATCCTTTCATTGCTATATAAACTTTATTATTTATATGATGTAGTATTTGCCAAAAAAGATGATCAGATGGGAAAAGGAGGCATAATCTTAGACAGATTAGGAAAAATGTTATATTGAACAACATTTGTTAGAAAAGATTAAAGTAATTTAGGTATCACCATGTAGAGAGGTAGCGGCTTCAGTAGAAAATGATAGTGGTAGAAGTAAGAAAACTGAAGAGAATGCCTTACATATTGTATAAATGAGCTTTAGTTAAAAAAAAATTAAAAAAATATAACATGAATTTTGAATTAAAAAAATATACTTTAGGATGTATAAATGTTTATGCAGCTCCGGTCACAAACCCGGTCCCGGCTATATTTTATTAGCCCCAGCCCTGGTCACTTACTAGCACACACACAGTAATTGTTTTCCTACACCTTCCCGAATTTTCTTTTAACTTGCTTGGTACCTCTCTACTCTACATTGTGCCTATTGAAGGTGCATAAATTTTTTTTTATATGAATTTTTACGGCAATTCATGGTAATTCTTAAATCTATACAATCAATCATATGTTGCAGATTCATATTTAGTCTATTTAACTTAGAATTTCCTTTAATTTTCTCACGCATATTGATATGCAAGTTGCATTACTCTTTTAGGTTAAATCATTTATATAAATTAAATCATTGACTTAATAGTTTTACACTTTTAACAATTGAATTCAGATACTACATATTTTGTTACCAATACTCTTTCTTTATATATATTTTATTATTTCAAATGTTGCACTGTCTAAGAAAATGGTATCAAAACAAGAGTATAACAGAAAAAGATTTTTTGTAATACCATCTCCAGCATAATCATGCTGAAAATGGCTCTGGTTGTAGACAAGTTATGGGAAATAGTCATGCTGCCAAAAAAATATTGGACACCTCAAAATCATGTTTGATCACCATAATTAAGTTTCCAAAAGACATGCTGCTTACAAATTTGAACCACATTCTTAACTCAATATTTGTTGAAAAAAGACAAGCATCAGTTGTTTTTTTTTAATTATTCACCTCCCCAAGGCCCGAGGGGGGCCACTACAGTCGAGGAGGCTACTCATTTTTTTGTGTTTTTATTTTTTAGTTGTTATTCGTGGTGCAACCCTCTCTCAACTCTTTATCTCCGAAACACGAACCTTGCCAAGCAAGGCCGCTGCGCGGAGAAACTAAGTTGAGCGCGGTACATCCAGGGACGTGGTGGGAGTCGAACTCCGAACCTCTCGCTTACAAAGCGAGCGCTCTTACCACTACACCACTACCGCATTATTTTTTATTTTTTATAGTTAATTTTTTATTACTCAAACAACCAGTAACAAATTCCTGCCCTGGTAAAATATATGAAAACTGCAAAATTTAACCAAAGGTTGGTTGTGCATTTCTGATAAAGGGATGTCAAAACTGTACTTTTTCCCCAGTGGTCCCCAGTTACCCAAAATTTTTGCTTAGAGCAAGAAATGATTAAAACCTTTTATTGAAGAGTATCATAATGATGATTTTGATTTCACTATTCCAAAAGAAATTACTTTTTTAAAAAGAGTTCTTTAAATCATGTGGCCAAAGTGGATAACTCATTAAACATTCCAGAATGTTGCTTAATTAAGAAGAGTGTTCTAAAAAGAATGGTCAATGCAAAGAACTGGCAAGCAAAATATCGGTAACAACTTTGTATAAGAATAAGTAGCTGCCTCAAAACAAGAACAAAAGACCTTTTCAACTCGCCAAGTCAACTCATCCTTGAAATAAAACAAGAACAAAAGACCTTTTCAACTCGCCAAGTCAACTCATCCTTGAAATGAGAAAATAAGTAATAAATGAATGATAGAAGAAATTTAATATTAAAGTTAATAAAAGAATAAATACTCTAAAAAAATACATTTCTGTTTAATTTGTAGCTTAAAAACTTGTTTATTTTTATTATTATTGCTATTATTTTTTATTATTATATATAAAATGTATAATATATATGAAGAAAATAAAACTACATAATTTTCACAATATATGTATATACACACATATATCTATATTTAGCTTCTATAGGTTTAAATTATGGCTGTTTCATTGGTGCAAAAAAGTAATTGGACTAATATTACAGATACTTATAGTTCTGCTGATAATTGTATAAAATCAAAATCAGATCTTTTTTGTAATAAACATGATGAATCAAAAGTTACTTTGTTGATACATGTTATTGATGGATGGATAATTGAAGAAAGCAACCAACCATTTAAGGTGATTTATAGATAGTTTGAGGTTCTAAAGTTTTTGATTTGTAAATATATTTTTTCATTCTTGTTAAAGTTTTTTTATATACTTCTTTTTATATTTTTTTTATAGGATTCAAATATTGATGAAAATGTAAATGGGGGTGTTAAATCATTAACAGAAAATGGTAAATGTAATGATGATTTTGTAGAAGTTCAGGAAAAAGAAATTAACACTGGTAAGTTATTTTATAGAATTATTTTATAGAATCATTATAATTTTGTAAAGTAAGATTTTAACTGCCATTTATAAAAGATAAAAAAAGATAAAGAAATCAAGTGATAAGAAAGTATACCAGAACTGTAGAAAAACTGAAAATACATAAAATATATTTGTATAATATAAAACAAAGTCTATATTTAAGTAGAATGTCAGCATGTTATTGATTCAGTTATTAACTTTTACTTCTGTTTTTTTTCTTCTGATGTATCTTGCTGTATTTAACTAATTTCATTATTAAAGACTAATCATAATAATGTTTGACTATTTGATTTAAATAGTCAAAAAAATATTTTATTATTTAAATAAAGAAATTTTACATTAAGTAGATTAATAAATTGTCAACATCAACAAAAGCAAAAATAATAACATTTTTTTTTTGATTAACTTAATCCCTATTTATTTGATTGCCCTACCCAAATTTATTTGATTACCCTATCCAAATTTATTTGATTACCCTATCCCTATTTACTTGATTATCCTATTTCCTACCAATTGGGTTGTTGAATTGTGGATGTGGTTAGGGCAAGTTTTCATAAAAAGATCAGATTTAGACAGAGCTGGGCTTGGTGCTCTGTTTGGTTACATCATTATATCATAAATGTCTTTTTTTTTTTTTTGTTTTCCATAGATTTCATGAAATTTAATATTTTCACAATTTTGGTATTATTTAAAGCTTTTTAAAGTACTTTATTCAATTTCATTTTTCTACTTGTCAATAATACTGAAATAAAGCTAGAGATATGCAAAGAAATAAGCAAAATAATTGATGCAGTATTTTAAAATAATTACAAAAGTTGCAAATATATTAGGTGTTTCAAAATAAAAGTTTTATATTTATGACAAACATGGTTTGGTCTTCAATTATATGTTTTTAATTTAATTGAGCTGCGGAATGATAACAAAATAGTTGGTTTTTGTTTAATTAATTTTCTGCTTTACTAATATTGTTGATTAAATTTAGTTGCCTTTTTTTGTTTAAAGCTTACGACTAAGATTATTTCAAGTAACTAGAGATTGAAATAATTGACAAATCCAGTCTTCTGTCCATTTAAATGATGTATTTAAATCTTTTTGTAGACTTCAGGAGCTTACCTCTGATATTAACTTTGATAGAATCTTGATATTATCAGCAAAAATTTTTTTAATATATTCTATAATATGCTTGATAAATCGTTAATATATAAAATAAAGATCAAGAGTCCTATAAATAATAGAGCCCTGTAGCATGCCACTAAAAATATCAGGTTCCATCAAGTAATATTACAGTTTTCAATTTTATGAAAACATTCATTGCTGCATCTTCATAATCATTTCACTTTAAATTAATTTTAAATGAAATAACGCTAAGATAAATAACTGTGCTTAATTATTGTGAAGTTAAATTGTTATATGCTTTCTTATACCAAAGTTATATTTTCATTATCTTTGTATCTGAAATCTTTCATTATCTGTATATCTTTAATTATTTGTGTATCTTATATATCTTTCTTATATTGCAAATGTTGCATTTTTACTGGTAAAAAGTGTTACTATAGTGAATTGCAAATTGTTGTATATCAAAAGTGCTCATACTAAATTTTATCTAAAGTAGTAAGGTATTAAACATGGAATAGCATTCATAACAGGACTGTTGTAAAAGAATATATTGTAATAGATAATATTTCATTATCTATTACAATATATTTTATTTATTTATTTTTATAAGCACAGCTCTTGTTTGCTAGATTTTTAGTTCTTTAGATTTATGATTTATTGGATAATCATAATTATAATTATGATTATCCAATCATAATTATAAATTATTCATAAAATTGAAAATATTTTTAAAGAAAAAATATCAATGAGAGATTTCTATCGACATTCTTATAAATTCATCACTTAAATATTTTATATAATTAGAGTAATTATATTTAGTTAATGATAATTATAATTATTATTTTAAGTTAATAATAATTTGAATTCAATTTAAAATTAATGACACTATTAAGCTCTGTATTAATGTTATAGATTTGGTGTAGAATTTAGTATAGTAAAAACTGATTCAAAAACTGTTTTTATTTATTACTTATTGTTGTTATCTTCATCTATCTTATATTTACATACCGTTTATAGTTCAACCTAATCTTGAAGATAAAGATGAGCTTATGTCACTCTTACCAACAAAATGCAAATATTGTGGAGCTGAGCTACCAGAGAGACGAGCTATGTGGGGAAAACGTTTTTGTAGTGTATCATGTGGTAAAAGGTACAGTGTAAAATGTTCAAAAAAAGCTAGGAAAGCTCTTCAAAGTATGTCTACTTTAAAGAATGATAAAAAGATAAGCTATAACGAAAGTAAATCCGAAAGAACTAGGAAACCTGAGGTATATATGATAGTTCTTATGAAATTACCAGCAGTAACATATTCTTAAGTTTTTTTAAATTTTGATTTTTTGTTGAGAGGCAGAGCAATTGTTGACTTACTTTGGCTTCCTGTATCAAAACATAAATGTGGACTCTAGTGCCATTGACATTGTTAGTGAAGACTAAGTCTATCATTAACTACGGATTTAGTTTTGTGTGTGTGCATGGTTATTAAGGCGCTACCAGATATCCTAATGGTAAGTCCTTATCACAGAGCACCACTGAAGAGTATATAATTAGGAAGTTCACTCCTCCTTCCTTACCAATGCTGCTGGGCTAGGGTCAATGTAGAACCTCAGATCTCTTGGTTCTAAGCCAGAACTCTAACCACTGTGTCACGAGTTACTATAATCTATGATAGACTTAATCTTTAATAATAATGATAGAATGTTATAGATAAAACTAAATATATCATACTGAAGCTCTTTAAAATGACAAAATAAATCCAAAACCATAAACAAAAGATATTTTTACAAAAAATTTTTGTTACACTTTATTTACTTTGTTGTTATAAAGTCCTCATTGATTGGTCATTTGTCCTACAAGAATATTATACATCTAAAACATGCACCTCTATATCTGAAAAAGCCGTAAAAGATGGTAAAGGAAGTTTCTGCATTTAGTTAATATTACAAGCTTTTACACTTTTTTTTTTTTTAATTCACCTTCCCAAGGTCATGGAGGCCACTACAGTCAAGGAGGCTACTTTAGCTGTGGTTACAACCCTTTCTCAACTTTATAACTCTGAAACATGAACCTTGACTAAAAAGGCCACTGCAGAGAAAAACAAGTTGAGCTCAGTACTACCAGGGACGTGTTGGAGATCAAACTTGTAACTTCTTGCTTATGAGATGAGTGTCTACCACTACACCACTACGGCATAATCTTTAATGCTACAAGCTTTTAACATTGTGCATTTTACTTATATATGAATATATGCATTGTGAGCAATATATATGTACATGTTAGAAATATTCAGTAAGATTATAGTTTTGTCTTAAGTTTGTTAATTTTGAATACTTCATATTATAAATTTAAGCAATGCTGGTTACTGTTTTTGTAATATTTGTATGTTTTCGAAATAATATAAGATAAGGATTTATAATAACTAATAATGATTTTATAAATAATATTTTAATCAAAATAAAAAAAATTGTTTAATTTTGCAAGTCTTTAAGTCTCAAAATGCCAATATTGCAAGACTTTCAGGAATCGGTAGGACTCCTGACTTCATCAGTAGGGCTCCTGAACTTCAGACACCAGACTTTTCACTCTTGTTTAAATGTTTTGAAAAAAAATCTGCTTTTCTTCTGTTTTTTATCAATGTTTAGTTAATAACACAATTTGATGTTTTCTGTAATGCATATTTATGTTTAAATAGAATTTGAATGTTTCAAGTAGAGAAGCTTCACCGGATAGCACAAAGAAAAATATGTTGAAATACCAAGGTAATTCTTCTATTACATTTTCTATGTTATCTATATTGTCATAAAAATGAAACCAAATTTAAAAAAAAATGTTTTCTTTGTCTAATGTAAAAATAATACTAAACTTTTGAATAATATATCTGAATTATAAATCTCAATTTAGACATGTGAGTCAATTTAGACATGTGAGTGCCATATATAAAATAAAATTATCGTAATGTTATTGATAAGTTATGTATCCTTCTCTTATTTTTAATTTTTGCTAACATTTGTAATTGTTTCAATATACAGTATCGGACAAAACAAGTGCAGCCAAATAATGCTAATTTAGTTTCTTTATATAAAAGTGCTACATTTTTTCAATTTAGAGAAATAACTATGTAACTGTTTAGAGACAAAGTTCTTCAAGTTTTATTCATCACAAAGTTCATTATTTGTACACGAAAATTAATAAATTAATCAAAAGTATTAAAAAAAGTTGATTTCCTTCTCGACAAAACAAGTGCAACTCGACAAAATGTTGACCAAGCTGTATTTCGCTATCAATATTTCGTGGCAAATCTTTTGTTGTCGATCACAGCCTTGCATCTTCGAAGCATAGATTCGATCAGGTGATCAATGAAACTTTGTGGAATCGCTGCCCAGGCCTTTTGGATTTGTTCAAACAGTTGATCCTTATTACGAACACCTTCACGATTAATTCTGCGGTTGAAGATTTCCCACAGGTTCTCGATAGGGTTGAGATCCGGAGATTGAGGCGGCCAATCCATCACTGATAGGTGGTTGTCTTGAAACCACTGCTTGACTACTTTTGCAGTGTGTTTCGGATCGTTGTCTAGCTGAAAAACCCATTTTATTGGCATATTCCATTCAGCATGAGGTAACATGACATTTTCAGGATATTTTTATACATGAAACGGTCCATTATTCCATTGTTTCGATGTATTGGACCTAGACCGTTAGCAGAAAAACACCCCCAGACCATTACATTGCCTCCACCATGCTTCATGGTCTTATGGCAGTAATGTAAATCGAGGAGTTTTCCGGTCGGTTGACTGGAAATGCCATCGCTCCCAAAAATGCCATCACTCCCAATGATGTTGAACTTTGATTCATTACTGAACAGGACAGTTCACCATTTCTGCACATTCCAGTCAATATGAGATGTAGCAAACAGGAGTCTTTTCTTCTCGTTTTTTAGTGAAATCAGCGGTTTCTTTGCAGGGCATCGAGAAAACAATCCGGCTTCAACAGCACGTTGTCTGATTGTTCAGTCCGATACAGGCAGCTCTAATTGCTTTTGTATTTCGATTGATGATATCTAGGGATCCTTCTTGGCGGTCTGACGATCATAGAATCCTCTCTAGAAGTGGTTGAACGCGGTCCTCCACCTTTGTTATCTGCTGCCAACTTTCCCGTAGAACGATATTTGGAACATAGTCTTGATACGGTCCATTTTTTCACGCGATATTTATCACAAATACTTTTTTGTGACATTCCACTTACGTAATCGCCAACAATTTTCTTTCTTAGTTCCAATCCAAGACTATCGGGAGCCATTTTTGCACTTGAAGTCATAAAAATAATAAAGATAAATAATCACGCTTCTCAAGGCTTACCGTGTTACATTTACCTTGTGATGATACAATAATGCTCTGTGGAATACAACGTCTTGGTTGGATGTGGACTGTATTGATGTAATGAAACACTTGTTGTATTTCACTTTTTGTATTGATGTTCTTCGATAAAACACTTTGATAAAACTCACTTCGATAAACTGTCTTGATAATACTGACTGATTGACTTCCATATACTGACTGAATTACATGTTGATTTACATGTCTCTTATATAGTAAAATGAACCTGTGTGAACCTGTTCTGGAAGATTCTAGATGCTTCTTTTCGATGCTTCTGGATGCGTCTGGATGCTTCTGAATGTTTCTGGATATTTCTGGATGTTACTGGATGCTTCCAGATGCTTCTTCTGGAAACTTCTGGAAGCTTCTGCATGCTTCTGGAAACTTCTGGAAACTTCTGGATACTTCCTTTAATTATTAAAAAACTTCCGTGATGTTGACACGAACCAGACTTAAGAAAATGAAACAAACCAAAAAAGTTGCACTTGTTTTGTCCGCTGCAAAATGGCACTTGTCAACAAAATTCTGCCTGTGTCCTGTCACCTGTCAGCTGATTGTCCATGTCATGGCATGCTATGACTCCAGACTCCTGAACTGTTTGCTGTGGTAGTTTAGTTCGTTTCGTTTTCAAGACATGTAAAATTAGGAACACTTTTTAGCATTGTTCGATATTGGTTGCAAATGTTTTGTCCAATACTGTATCTTTCACAAATATTTGTGGTCTTTGAAGTAACCTTTAATCAGTTAAATCTTACCTCTTTCAAAACTCATCTGATTTGCTTGCTTGTTGTGAAATTGGTTTAAATTAGGCTGTTCCTTCTTCAGATCTTAATATTGATGGGTACTATTCTTTGATTCGCGAAGACTCCAATAATCACATGCTTAGCTTGGGGGTATACTTATACATCAATTCACCTATTTGTTGAGATATCAGGCTTGAATTTTTTTGACCATTTTTTTATGTGCTACTTTTTAGCTTCTATTCACTCCATCACCTTTCTCTTTTTTTCTTTATCATTCTCCTTCTCAAGACTGCACTCTTTTAGATGTAATTTCTGATCAAATTGACCATGTCCTTTCTCTTTACCCCTCTGCCAATATTGTTGTTATTGGTGACTTTAATGCTCATCACATTGAATGGCTTGACTCTATTACCACTGATCCTGCTGGTACTAAAGGCCAGCAGAGTCAGTGGTGATAGAGTCAGAGCTGACTAGGCTCTTAACATATCTAAAGCTTTCAGCAAAGATCAGCATTCTGGTCTTCTCCATAAGCTTGCTTCTTATGATATATCTAGGAAAGTCATTGAGATTATCAAATCATTTCTTTCAAACAACTTTGTTAAATTCTTCTTCATTTCCAGTAACTTCTGGGGTACCTTCTATCCTTGGTCCTGTTTTGTTTTGTATTTACATAAATGATCATCCTGACAACCTTACATCTAAAGTGGCTCTATTTGCTGATGACTTAAAGAAAAGAAGAAAAAGAAAAAAAAATTTAATTTAAATTTATCTAACCATTTAGAATTAGAAACATAGTATTAGTTTTATTTGAAAGAATCAGTTGAATAATAATATGATTTGTATCATCATCATTTTGAATTTTGTGTTTCTGCATTAGTTGAGGTTGACTGTTTCCCATAATGCAGCAGTTTCATATTTTTGATTTTAAACATCGTTTGCTCAACTTCCATATCTTGCATAACCTTAGGCTTTTTTTTTTATGTCAAATATTTTTACTCTTTTCAAATTTTACTAAGCACCTCACCTAAAGACAAAGCTGAATTGTTTGCTAAAAACTTTTCATCAATATCATCTCTTGATTCCACTAGTTGCGTTCTACTTGATATTGCCAACAAACAGGTGGATCCATTGCTTGACATTTGTAGCACTCCAGCTTCTGTATCCAAAATGATTTCCTGCTTAGACTCTTCTACAGTTTGTGGCCCAGACAACACAACTGTTTTTGTCTCACAGAAATGTTCTCCGGAGCTGTCGTCTATACTCTCAAAACTATTCAACAAGTGTTTATCAGAGTCTTGTTTTCCAGCCTGCTGGAAAGCGGCATCTGTTATCCCTATCTTCAAAAACTCTGGAGAGCGATCTGATTCGTCTAACTACTGTCCCATTAGTTTTCTTCCTATCATAAGCAAGGTTTTTGAATCTTTAATTAATAAACACTCAGTTTCTCATCTTGAATCTAATAACTTACTTTATGATCATCAATATGGATTTCGATCTTCTCGTTCTACAACCGATTTGCTAACAGTAATAACTGATAGGTTTTATCGTGCATTAGATAAAGGTGGAGAGGTTAAGGCTATTGCTCTTGACATTTCAAAAGCTTTTGATAAAGTTTGGCATGCTTGTCTTCTCCATAAGCTTTCTTCTTATGGTGTATCTGGCAACATCTTTAAGATTATTGAATCCTTCCTTTCCAATCGTAGTATAAAAGTTATCCTCGATGGACAGCACTCTTCCTCTTATTCTGTAACTTCAGAAGTTCCTCAAGGTTCTATCCTTGGCCCTATACTTTTTTTATTTATATTAATGATCTTCTCACATCTAAGGTGGCATTGTTTGCTGATGATACTACAATTTATTCTTGTCGTGATAAGAAGCCAACACTCTCTGATTGCTTGGAGGGGGCATTTGAGCTTGTAAAGGATCTCACTTCTGCTACATCATGGGGCTCACAGTTACTAGTGAACTTCAATACAGAAAAAACTCAATTTTTTTCAGCCAATTGTTATCGTAATAATTTAGATCTTTCTATATTTATGAACGGTAATGTACTCGATGAGTCATCCACTCTCCATCTTCTAGGATTAACTCTTACATCGGATCTTTCTTAGAAATCATATATCAAATCTGTTGCAAAATTAACATCTGCTAAGGTTGCATCTCTTTATTGAGCTCGACACTTTCTTACTTCGGATTCTATTTTCTATCTCTATAAATCTCAAATCCATCCTTGTATGGAATACTGTTGCCATATCTGAGATGGATCTTCTAATGATGCCCTTTCTCTTTTTGACAAGGTGCAAAAACCCATTGTAAACATAGTTGGACCTGCTCTTGTTGGACCAGCCAACTCCCAACCATTATCACATCGTCGTAATGTTGCTTCTCTTTCACTTTTCTACAAATACTATAATGGGCACTGCTCTAAAGAGCTAGCATCCTTGTGCCATCTACTAAAATTCATTCTCGTGTTACTCGTCATTCAATTAAGTCCCATCCTTTTTCTGTGTCTGTTCTTAAGTGCTTCAAAAACTCTTATTTGTCAAGTTTTTTTTCTCAAACATCAGTTCTTTGAAATTCACTTCCTTCATCTTGCTTTCCTGATTCATATAATTTGCAATCCTTTAAGTCATCTGTCAATCGTTATCTTGCTCTGCAATCTTCATCTTTTCACTTCCAATAACTTCCAACTTTAATTAGTGGTTGCTTGCAGCCTTGTTTGATGCTAAGATGTTAAAAAAAAAAAAAAAAAAAAAAAAGCATTTTCTTCTTAAAATTCACTATCTAAATGATAACCAATTATATGCATCTTTACACTGTATATGTGTAAATTTAATTTTTTTTTCTTTAATCTTTTTTGCTTACTCAGACACTTATTTATGAATTCTTCTCAAGTACTACCTATCTGATCATTTCTTATTCCAGACTTTCACAGCCATGTATCATAACACACTAGGCACATCTATGATAGAGTTTTTATTTAATCATTAGTGATGCACCTGTTGCTGTTAGAAATGGTATGGTGCAATTGTACCTGTTGCTGTTATGGTATATCGTATATGTATGTTGTAACTAACTATTGCACTAATGATGCTTCTTTTGCTATTTTGATGTCTTCTATACTTCATTCTAATAAAGTCTAATCATATTTTACCAACAGATTTCATCTTACTAACAAAATCATTTATTGCTTCTTTTCTCCATCCGCTTATATTGCATTTTCTACCATTAAAACCAAACATTTTAAAGAGGCTTGTAAACTACTTTTAAACCCATTGCCTAAAAGTAGTTCAATTGCTTACAATTCCACTCTCCAGAACTTTTTTTTACTAGTTTTTAACTCTATAATACATAACTTTTGTTTTATATATATTTATAATGTTAAATTTTTCCAACTCTTACAATAATCTTTATCTGTTGTAATTATTTATATAGAACTCTTATGGCAAACCAATACTCGCGAACTCTTTACAATGGTAAAAATAATATATGGTATGGTTGCATTTTAGATTCTGAATCCACATTATGCTTTCCTCCACGAGATCCTTTGGGTTTTGGTCTTGATGTTTTTGATTTTGAAGATGAACTTTATGATGGCATTGAGCCTATCCAAAATTACTCATTTTTACCATTAGTAACATGGTCTGTTAATCAAGTTTCGGACTATATAAGGTATGAGTTTTCAATTGCTTTATAAACCTGTTATTTAAAAATACCTGAAGGGTTTAAAAAGGCTGTATGAAAAACTCAATCAGGGTGCATGAAAGACCCAATCAGGGTGCATAGTAATATAATTCTAAGTTTATCTATCAAAGTATTTGAAACTATAATGAATTTATTTTAAGTGAATTTTGAATTTAAAAAAATAAATTAACATAAATTAGATTTAAATTTGAAAATTGAAATATTCTGACCAAATTTATTAATTAAATTTATTAGAGATTTTTAGGCTGTTAACTAACAATAATTGTTTTTCTTACTGATTTGTAACAATATTATACATAACAACACAATATAAACATACTTAACAACACAATAATTTATTTACTTTGCTTGTGAATTTTTTTAATTTTTTTAAATGAGTTGCTTTAGATGATGGAACATTATTTTAGGAAATGATAAAAGCATTGTCTTTTAAAATGACGGGATAATTGCTTTATAAAATGATGGGATAATTACTTTAGAAAATGGCAGGATCAGTGGCCTCCCTAGAGGAGTGCAGGCTGCACCGGGCTACACCATCACGACCTGACACAGAGGGATGCAATGCAAAAATGACAGTTGGGGTCATATGGTTGTATGACAGTGGCATTTCTGGGGCTGGTGACACCACTCCATTCTTGCATATAAGTTTAGAGTATTTATATTGAATTCTCCTTACATATAAATTTAGAGTATTTATATCGAATTCTTCTTACATATAAATTTGGAGTATTTATATCGAATTCTTCTTACATATAAATTTAGAGTATTTATATCGAATTCTTCTTACTTATATTGAATTCTTCTTACATATGGATAGTTAAGCGCCAAACCAGCCCATACAACAAAGTTGAAAAAAATTAGTTTATATTAAAAAATGATTTATGCAGTGTTTCTTTGCAAACACCAAAATACTATAATTAACCACACCGAACTGCAATTACTTTTAATTTTTTTGGTATAGTGGTTTTTGTTAAAGACTTGTAAACTTTGCGTCGTATTATCTCATTTCAACATATTTGTTGTATAGGCTGATTTGGCGCTAAGTCATCCATATAATTCAATTCGCTTTCTTTTACATGTAACCAAATTTATTTCTTACTCAGAAATAAATAGACACAATTTAGCTTTATAATTCTAATTTTGAATTATAGAGTTTTGACATCTTTCTATTTTTGACATCTTTTGCTGCAAAAGCGATGTAATTGTCGAAAACTTTGACACTCTGGTTTTTGAAATTTTATTTAAATTATTTGCTCCTAAAACACCAACACCTCTAATTGTTTGTTTTGCTTTGAAAAATGTTACATTATTTTCTCGCTGAATTTTTTTTTAGTTCTTTTTTAACTTCTTGTTTCCTCAAGTGTTTAATTATTGCAGTTCTTAAGAATTCGCCATTACAAAATGTTCTGAATCTTAAGAACTCGATTTTCTAATTCTGCATGGTTCTACATGCAAGTAATATTTAGGTTACTTTTTAAATGGATCAATAAATTGTCTTATTTTTTGCCTGTGTTTTATTTTCTAAAATAGTTTGAAATAATACAAGATTTTTACATGCTATCGAGCAAGTAACATACTAACATAAGACACGAATTATAAGTAAATATGAATGTGGATTTAAATGCAAACTAATGGTACTTCTGCAGGTTGCAATGATGTCAAAATAGTTTTCTAAATTTAATTTAAATATTGTCCTCAGGTTAAATCAGTTGATCTTCACATTTTAGTCGAGTGTGATCTTCACATTTTAGCTGAACACCTTGATATCCTTGCAAATTGTTAAAGTCAGTTGATAGTTATGTCTACATCCTAAAGTTTTTATGTTTTGTATTATAAACATTTTTTGTTCCTTTTGTTAGTTCCTATAATTTTCAAATTTTTCCATTCCATAAAATCTCATCAATGCTGGCAATCAACACCCAGTTACTTATCTTTTTTTTGTTATCTGTTTCTTGGCAACTCTTAGTTATTTTGGTTGCTATTAATATGATTTTAGTATTTGCATTAGTTACTTTATTAATAGAGTTGATATGAATAACCTTTTGTGTATTTGTTGAATATATTTTATTAACTCGAATAACTTTCATTGTTAAATCTTAAGTGTTTTTTTGGTGAAGATCCATAACCCAGATCCCACTGAACAAAGAGCATCATATTATGTTTTTCTTAAATTTAGTTCCTTGTTCAGCCTTATCTTAATTTTTTATTATTATATTTGCAAAGGTCCTTTTTGAAAGATGAATTACATTTTTTGGAAAAGTTTTTTTGCTGTCACTTTTTTTCTTTATCTTTGCTGATTTGTATTTGATATTACACAATAGGACCTTTAAAATAGAACCATTTTTTATCTTTTATGTTATTTCCGTAGTTATTTCTGTGCATAGTAGTTCTATAATTATTGTCTTCTATTATAATCCTCGATACAATATTTTAGGCAAAGTTTATATTTTCAGATATATGTGGTATCTTGTTGTCATAAACCTGATAATAAAAAAGTCTTATTTTCTTTTTGTTGAAGTTTCTTAACTAGCTATGGCAAAAACCTAAAAGATTTTCCTTTAACAATGCATGTATATGAGAGAAAAAAAAACATAAAAATAAACGAGAAAAGAAAAATAAAAGACAAAAAACCAAAGTTAAAAGAAAAAACATTCGAAAATTGAAATTAAAAAGAATTAAAATAAAATATAAAAATTGCTTCGATTTTAAAGAAACGAAAAAGAATAATTTTTAAATTTTAATAATTTTGAGGAACATTTGTTTTTTTGTTGTTGTGTTTTGTTTTTGAATCCTTTTGTATTTTACATTGGGCATTGTAGTGTATAGTTCATATTGTTATATGTTTTAGTGCATCAATATGTGTTTTTTTTTTTTTTAGTTTTATGTTGGTTGGATATTTTCAAGAATGAATATGTTTTTAAAGCTGTTGTGTTTATGTAACTATATGGGTATGTATACATATGTATGTGAGTGTATGTACAATCCCGTATTTATGTACAAATATGTGTGCATCGATGCATGTGGGTAAGTATGTGTATATATCTTTATATTTCTGTTTGTGTATGAATGTAACAATATTAAACTTTCTCATTTTTTTAATACTTTTTTGTTTCTTTCTATTTTATCCTTCATTTTTATCATATTTTTGTTATTTTTTTGTTATGGTATTTCTTTTAATTTTAAATATTTATTGTTACCACAATTATTATTATTTTTAACTTAACTATTGTTATTCCTATTTTATTATTTTCAATTTAAATAACTGTTTTATTGTCCTTGTTAGTTGTTACGTTTTATCATTCAACTGTTTGTGACTAACTTATATGTTTATTTAGCTATTGTGTTTATAAAAACAAGTGACATTATTTTGACTATTATTATTATTATAATTGTTATTGTTGTTGCTGTTTTTATTATTATTGTGGTTCTTATGTTTATTACTATAAATATATTATTTATATTACTATAAAAATATTATTTTTATTATTATAATTACTATTCTTATAATTATTACTAATTATATATATATATATAAAGATCTATATTTTTGGTGTTTACTTAAGATTAGTAGAATTACTATTTGTAAATATCCATGAAGTTATTATTCAGAATATATATAATTGATTGATTGATTGTACATGCAAAATTTTTAATAAGGCTATTAAATTTTTAACATTTTTTAACAGTTTAACGTATTCTTTCACATTAAGTCTAACTATAAGCTATTCACGCATTTTTTATGAAGCTATTAAAATGTTTTCTGCAGTAATATTTCATTTTATTATCAGTTTTTTAATTCAATAAGAAATAATAATTATCTTCTTTTTTTTACTATAATCATACAAAGCTAATAGATGTAAACAAATGAAATGCTAAATTTGTTGTTACAGCTCAATAATTAGTAACTCGAGCATTTTGTGCATCTAATAAATATTCAACAGTAAGCAAATGCTTTCAATAAACAATTTTCTAAATCTAACTATAAATAAACAATACTTTAAACTCAATGCAGAATGCTTTCTATTCATGCATGGCTTTTTATTTTTTGTAAATACAATATATTTCAATAACACATATTAATATAAATTACTTTAATATATGATAAATTTTAAAGTAAATCATTTTTAAATAAACATTTAACAAAAAAAAGTTACATTGCAGCCAAGTTAATTCTAGAAGTTCCAGAATGTTCAAAAAATTTAAAAATACTTCAAATAAAAAAAAGAAAAAAAAAAGAGTGTAAAGTATATTATCTGTTTTTGTTAATATTTTGAACTTAATTTTAACTGGAACCAAAACAAAAAAATCTGTTTCCGGACTAAGTAGTGGTTTTAACTGAAAATAAACCAAGTTCTGGTTAATCACTATTAAATGACACCATTTAATAAACTTCTATTTTTTAAATCTAACTTTTGTCATTTTGCTTCATTGAAAAAGGTCTGACACTAAATTTAGTTATTATCAGATATTTTGCATTGCTCTGCAGTTTTCTCAGAGTTTGTCATATCACTAGGGTATTCAAAAATATTTTATGGCGATTTACAGTAAAATATTACCAGGCATTTTGTTTATATGAAGAATATTTATTTCGTTCCTTTTTAAATTTAAATTTAAATTAAACAAGCTTCTTGTAATTAACTAAATGTGTGGATAATTTTCAGCAAATTTATTTATTTCGTCGCTAATTATCAAGCCTACTATAATTTGCTAAGGGGTCGTCCATAAAGTATGTACGCTCATAGAGGGGAGGGGTCTTCAAATAGCGTACAAAAGTGTATGGGGAGGGTTCAATTTAAAAAAACGTGCGCCCCACCTAAACAAAAAATCCTTAGTAATTTTCGTTTTTTTAATTTATAACAATTAACAAGTACTTGTTAATAACTAAATGTTTTTGAATAAATAACAACTTTAGAAAAATAAATAAAACCATACCGTATCATTGTTGTCCATAATTCGCCAGCTAACCTATAGAAAAGTTAATTTTTTAACTAATTAAAGATCCTAGTTTGCCAACGTAAAAGGATGTATGGTAGAGGAATTGAGAGTATAGTGTCCTTCTATGCATTCACATGCCACCCATTATACTGGTCCTGAGTCTGCAAAAAGCAGGTTATAGAAGTGCCATGGTTAAAAAATTATTTGAAAAAATTAAAATTTTTCTGCTAGATAATGCTAAAAAAACAAATAAAAAGCTCTTTAAATTTGCAAAAGGGCTCCTAAATTTGTCGTAGCTTAGCCCTGGCTCTGAGTTTCAAGCTCTGTTTTTTTTTAACATTACTCATCTCGCGTAAAACTTGTCTTTTACGGAGAAGTGCCTGAAAATAGCGTCCACCTTTACGTTACCGTAAAGTAAAGTCTATTATTATTTGATTCGTCATTAAAATTTTTTTCTTTTTAAATAGAGAGTAAATTATGACTTGACTGTGAATCAATCACGGGCCTCCGACGTGGAATCGTTTGCGTTAACTTCTCAGCCAAACAAACTTACAAGTTGGCGTGTAAATTAGCTTTATCAAAATAAATATGTTTTATGTATGTATATATATATATATAGAGAGAGAGAGAGAGAGAGAGAGAGAGAGAGAGCTCGAAGTGCGGCGGGATGCCATTCTGTCTCCTTTTTTTAAAAATAAACCATCCCACCTCCTTTTTATAAATCTCTATTATAACAATGATTAGGCGGGATGGTATTTTTAATTTACCGAATACTATCCCGTTACTTTTTTTTTCTCCACTTTGGGCACTATTAGTGGGTATTTCAGAAGCGTACATACTTTTTAGGAGGGAGGTACGCATGGCAACAGGGGGGTTAAGTGGTCAAATTTCTAAACTTTTGGTGTACGTAGTTTATGGACGATCCCTAAGTAAAACAATTTTTTTCATATGTAGTAAAGTAATGTAATTTCTTTTAGCACGATTCCCGGATGCGCTCAATACGTGCCAGTTTTTGAAGCTGAAGAGATTGACGGTCAGGCATTATTGTTATTGAAGGTAGAACATATGGTTCACGGTATGAATATCAAGGTTGGACCTGCTATTAAAATTGCTGCCACTGTACGTTCAATCAAGTTAAAGTATGGAATTAAAACTAGATCGAAGTATTTAAGTTCACCATAGTTTTAAGATCGCCATTGCTTTGCGCAAGTTCTAAGGCTTTAGTTTTAATCAAAAACGGTGTCTTTCATGATATCTAGGAAAAACAAGCTTCAAATATCTTTGTTTTAATTCAAAACTGCTTGGCTGCTGTGGGATTGCTCATAGAATATTGATTTTAATGGAAGTTTAGATTTTGAGTTTTATTAAGTTCGAAAATACATGTAGTGAATAGACAGAAAGTACAACAGAGTATGTTAAAATGGGTAATGCGCTGGTGAATATTTCACGAGTTTATCTTTCATTGTTGCAAATGAGAAGTTCACTAAATTTGACTTGCTACTGAATTTATGGTTAAAGTTAAAAAACTGTTACACGAGCATTTTTTTTACTTGCAATCAAATGCAATCGATGTAGACCAGTTGACCATTAAGATTCTTTTAATCCACTGACATTTTGAACTACAAATTTAATTTCTTATTTTGTAGTTTGAGTTAGTATTAACTAACCTTAGTGAAAAAATCCTGAAAGATATTGTATAAAAACCTCTAAGGACTATTTTATATGATATTGGAACAGGTTATGTTTAGGATAAATGCTATAGGACGTGGCATATATGGTTAACTATACGTTGATTCCTAGAGGAGTTTTATACAATCTGCTCAAAAGTATTATAGTCTAATGTATTTTTATATTGAAATTTTAACAAATATTTAAAATGTACAGTTAGCAATTAAATGTAATAAGTATTTATATATATGAATGCTATAATAAAATTGAAATAAAAAAACTTTTTTGGGTCATATTTGAAAATAACATGATCAAAGTTTAGTTGGTTTTATAAATTTTGTTCATTGCATTGCATAAATGCGTTATATATCGCATAAATAGATAATGCTATAGGGGAGAGTGATAAATTTATACTTACAAAATTAAATTTATTAATTACCAAAATATAGCAGGTTATATTGTTGTGAGATTTTTTAAAGTAAATTTAGAAATTTGTATCAAGGTAACCCATGGGTTACCTTAATACGAAAATGTAAATAAAAAGTATAAAACTTAAAGAAAAGGCAGATTTATACTTGAAAGATAAGCAACTTGATAAATATAACCCAATAATGCATCCAATGGTCATCCAGATAACATATCGTTTTGAATGTCAATCTTAAGCGTCAATGAATAATGTATCAAAATTTGATCTCCTAAAATTAAATTTACATGAATCTCCTAAAAATTGACTGTAAATATTAAAAGAAATGATATTTAGAATTGTTTATGAAACAACGGATTACTATTCTTCAGTTTTAGGACCCCAATCCCCCTCCCCCCTCCCTCCTTAACCCTCCCAAATGCTGTATTAAGTTACCCTATACTTGCTAATAGAAAACAATTGGTTTATTTTTTTAGTATCAACTTTTTAGTTCGAATCTAAAACTTCAGAATCGCTCCTAAAAATAAGAGAACAAATCGAAAAAAAAAATACGAACGTAATTTTAAATATTTATATATTTAAAATTACTTTTTTGCCTAAACTTTTTTAACGCAAAAATAAATTCTATATATCTGATATAATATTGTATTATGTAGAAATAGTTATCAGTTTAAGTTAGTATTAAATACCTTTGGGTCAGAATTCGAAATTAGTTATTAATAATTGGTTAAGTATTAATAGCAAAATTCAAAAAAACCGTTGAGGTTATGAGATGCCTAAAGCGGGAAATAAGTCAAAATACAGTATCCAAGGACAATAACTACAACGTATAACGTTTTCTTAAGACTCGGTCAGTTGAAGACCGAGATAAAGAGGACAACCACGTAAAAGCGATGAAAGCATACAAAACCAGATATGTGATTTTTTAATCGATAAGCCAAACGCAACAGTAACTGAGCTGCCATACTATATTTATCCTGGGAAGCCATTCATAATACTTTATATTTGTAAATGTTTCTTTAGTCAAATATAAAATCCAAATAAACCAGAAATTATATGAGAAAAGCTTTTATCGTGGAGCCCAAACTGCCAAAGACCCGCTGCCGCTCTCGGAGGACCATACTTTAGAAAACTTGATTTTTTTTTATGAAACCCTTTTTCATATATCCGGTAAAATTTTAAAACAGAACTTCCAAATTTGGAGTCTCAAAAAATTAAATACTGTGAAAGAATACCACCAGCACAGTCTGAGAGTCAACGTTTAGTGTGCTATGTCTTCAAACTACGTCGTACAAGCCATACTTTTTTGAAGAACCAGTTATCAACGGCTAAAACTACATTTAGATGCTTAAATAATTTTTTCATCCAGTATTGGTTTCAAAGGGCATTGTTAAACGAATCTACTTCCAACAAGACGGAGCTCCTGCACACTACACTACTGATGTTAGAGCTTGGTTGAATAAGAAGTTTCCAGAAAGATGGTTTGGCTAATGGTGTCAAATCGAATGGACTGCTCAATCCCCAGATATAATACCATATGATTTTTTGTTGGGATATGTTAAACAGAGAGCATTTTGACAAAAAGTAACTAATATTGACGATTTAAAGCAAGCAATAACAAATATAATCAATTTAATTACTCGTGATACTTGCCGTTACGTTTTTTCTGAAATTCAAAAATTGATGACTGAGATTAAAGAACAAAATAGAGCCCATATTAAAAGTTATTTTAAGTTAGTAATAAATGATGACATATTAAAATTGAGTGATAGACAGTGGTGTACACGTACAGTGAGTCTTTTATTAATCAATAATAAACATTTTTGTTATTGAATAATAAAAATGTTTCCCCACAAAAATGTTTTTTATTTTTATTTAATTTTAAATCAGGCATGTCGTATTCATTAACAATGGCATTGGCATTTCGTATTCATTAACAATGCCGGAATTTACACTGGTAGGAACCCCTAACCCCCTAAGTTTTATTATTAACTAGTATTTTAGTATTAATTTTAGTATTAACAATTTTTGATTTTTGGCTTTTGGTTAGACTAAAACTTTTGATTTTTAGCTAACTAAAAATCGGGGCCGATCGCACTTGACACCCCCCCCCCTTACCCCTTTTATTCATTAAAGTATCATGACTTTTTAAGTAGTGTTAAAATTTCAACAAAAGACAATTATCTTTCTTCGAGATTTTCCTTTAGGAGTTGTTAAACCAAGGAGGTATAATAGACTAACTAAAGGCAAAACAAAGCCAAAAATCTTTTGAAATCAGGGACTTAGTAGTATAATTATTCCAACAGCAAGTTAAAATGGCGTCTTTGCGTTGAAAAAGCAAAATTTTGAAATGTAGTTTGTTGACTTTAAAAGCTGTAATTGAAGTGGGTTACTCTCTTAAAAGTTGACTGGATAAGTTTTTAACAAATGCTCAAACTATCAAGAATCACAAAAAAAATCACAATCTTGTTAGATTAATCTTTCTTTTAATAACTTCCCGGTAGGAAATGAGCCAGCAAACAGCTAGCTTTAATAACTTAATACCAATTTTTTTATCACATTATCGTTTCATTTTGCGTTTTACGTCATAAAAGTTCGTTTTTTAGTATTGGATCTAATATATTTATGAAAATAATTGAGCTTACGACACAACGATTTTATTACAATATGTCGCTATCTGAATATCGTAGCTTTTTAGATATCAATATTACTACGATATATGCTACATATCGTAGCATTGTAGTGAACTACAACATAACGACAAATCTGTAGCTAATTGATGGCTAGATATCGCAGTTTTGTAGCTTGCGATATATCGATATTTATTACGATATATATATATATATCGTATTATAATGGTATTATATCTGTATTTATACTACGATTGGTTTGAAAGGATTCAATCATCTTATAGGTGTTATCTGATACACCGTAAGAAGAGAGCCTATGGAGAAGGCAACGGTGTTATCTGTAGCTATTGATATATCAATAGCTACAGATCGTGGGAATCGTAAAACGTGTAAAGCTTGAACCCCCATCAATTTAAAGGGGTTACAAGTTGTTTGGTCATAATTTTTGAACACTAAAAGATTATTCTTATAATTAATTCTTTTATGATGATTTGATGGTTACACTGATAGTTTTATACTAAATTTAACTTATAGACTAAATTTAAAATGGAATTAGCATAATTCAGCTTCTGTATGTATGATTTCCTCCTTAGACTCTTCTACAACTTGTGGACTGGACAACATACCTGTTATAGTCTTGCAGAAGTGTTCTCTGGAGCTGTCGTCTATATTTTCAAAACTATTTAACAAGTACTTAACATTGTCTTGTTTTCCAGCCTGCTGGAAAGCAGCATCTGTTAATTTCTATTTTTTGAGTCTTTTATTAACAAACACTTAATTTCTGATCTTGAATCTAATAACTTTTTGATCATCAATATAAGTTTCGATCATTTCCTATAATTTTAGAGGTTCCTCAAGGTTCTATCCTTGGCCCTATACATTTATTAATTTACAGTAACAATCTTCCAGAAATTCTACGGCGCCATTTTTCGCTGATGAGAAAACTATTTAATCTTGTCTTGATAAGAAGCCAACACTCTCTGATTACTTGGAGGGGGGCATTTGAGCTTGAAAAGGATTTCACAGCATTGTTCAAGGATTGCTACAGCATTGGACTCTCGGTGGCTGGTGAACGTTAACTCAGATAAAACATAAGGTTTTTCAACTAACCGTTATCGCAATAATCTAGATCTTCCAATATTTATAAACGGTAATGTACTTTATAAGTTATTTACCCTTTGCCTTTTAGTATTAATTCTTATTTCCAATTATTTAATGGAAACCATATCTCAAATCCATTGTAAAATTAGCATCTGCTAAGGCTGCATCTCTTTACAAAGCTTGATGGCACAAAAACTCGTTCTCAGGTTACTCGTCATTTAAGTCTCATCCTTTTACTGTAACTGTTCCTAAGTGCTCCAAAAAGTCTAAGTTTTTTTCCTCGAACATCAGTTCTTTGGAATTAGCTTCGTTTATGTTGTTTTGCTGATTCATATCAAGATAAACAAGATAAAGGGAGCAATCTTTTGAGTCGTCTGTTAATCGTTGTTAATCAAAAAGCAATCTTTTAAGTCGTCTCTTAATCGTTGTCTTGCATCTTTTCTCTTCTAGTAAATTCCAACTCTAATAGTGGTTGCTTGCAGCCTTGCTAGAAGTGCAGATGCTTACAAAAAAAAAAATTAATTACATATTTGAAATGGGACAGGCATAATATATTGGAAATAAAATAATCAAATTATCTTTGATTAAATTTATAATTTTTTTGACTTTCAAGTAAAAACATGTTAAAAATTAGTTACAATTGCACTAGCAATGATAAAAAACAATCATAATAATATAAAGTATAAGTAGTAGTAGTATTTTTTTAAATAAATTTAAAAAAATAATAATAGAGTTAATAAATAAAAAAGTAGGTATAATATCAATTAATCAAATATTTTAATAATCCATCACCAAACTTTTAAAATCATACAGAATTTGTATGAAGTTAGCAAAAACTCAATCACCTAATCAGCAGTAGTGCAAATCTAGTCAAGACAAAATCAATAGGTATTTTGGTATTCTAAACGGTATCAACTATGGTATACTCAACGGCAACCGTACAAACTAATTGTAAAAAAGTCGCTGAATGATACATCGACAAACAAATTATGTAAATTTGTAATTCACTGGCAAACTAAGTGTACTAAAAACTAGTTATAGCTGATCTTAACAAGTTTGCAAAAAATAAATTATATTATTGTAACTTATTATAATTATTATGTTTTAACATTTTTAATTATTTACATTTAAATAACTTTTATTATTATAACTCATATTCCAATATCAAATATATTAATAACAACGTTCAAAAAAAATAGTGGGAAAGGAGGGGGTGTCAAGTGCGATCGGCCCCCATTTTTAGTTAGCTAAAAACCAAAAGTTTTAGTCTAACCAAAGACCAAAAGTTAGTCAAGCCAAAAATCAAAAATTGTTAATACTAAAACTAATACTAAAATACTAGTTAATACTAAAATTTAGTTGGTCGAGCCAAAAACCAAAAATTTTAGTTAGTCAAATACCAAAATATATGTCTGAATCCGCCCCTGAGTAGTGGAAACACTCAGTATAATACTGATGTCGTTTAAAAAGATCTAATTAATTGCACGTGCTTAGTTAAACAGTTACACTTTTATTATAATTTTTATAATAATAAAAATTTAGCTTGAAATTGCATTTAGTTTATAATATTTTTGTATAATTATAGTACCTAACTTTTGCTTTGTCTCGTTTGAATTATTATTCTTATAAAATTACAATCATGTAACTGTCTTCTTATATACAAAAATTGTTGTTTTGGCACTCAAAAAAGTTAAAAGTGATGAAGAAAATCAAAAGAAATTATAGCGAAAATCTCAATGAAGCACATTTACAAAAATTACAAACTCTCAGAAATGAGAGTCAGATTAGACGGAAAATAAAGGCAAAATAGGAGTCTATCAAAATAAGTTTTTGTAAACATCTCTTCGAAAAGCCTAAAGTCGTTGCAGTTCAACTGCTAGAATGGACAATATACACCATCCGACAAGTTGGTATTGATGATTGAAATCTTAAAAGTGTTATGGATCCATAGGATATAATTGTAGTATCAAATGTTAATATCAAACCAACTGAAACAATCGGTGCATCCGAAATTTTTATCAATCAAACAAAAATAGTTAAAACATCAAAAGTTGGTACTGATTTAACCAAAACGTTTGAAACCTCGGATTCTATTGAGACTCTTAAAGCAACAGAAGTTAATATTGATCCTATACAGACAATGGAAAAAACTTCATTTGATTCTGCCACAATCATTGAACTTAATATAAATTCAAAGATATCCGCTATCATTTCTCCACAACTATGCACATCTATATCCTTAGATTTAACTTGCGAGCCTTCAGCGATTTGTGTTTTAAAGGCATTTCCGTTAAAGAAAATTGTGACATTCAGTTTTAGTCTTCAAGGAGTATATTGCTTCAAGGAGGATCTTAGAGCGACATCAAATCTGCAATTAAACTAAAATAGCGTTTATAAAATAAATATAAAATGGTTGTAAGAACCAGGCGATGAATCTGGAGAAGCAGATAATAACAGTGTCAAAGATCCTGGTTATTCAAATGATATCTGTTCTCCTCATGAAGTTATGCTACACAATGATGCTGAACAACTCTAGAACATAATTCAATACTGAGGAAGTGCGAACCGGTTAAACCTTGAAAAAAAAAAAAAAAAAATCGTTTTTTCGTTTGAAAGCATAAATTTAATGATAATTCTTGGAATTGTAAACAGGAGCGCATTTCTTAAAAGCAACATATTTAAAAGTAATATTTAAACTTGACCTTTTATAACAGATGGCAATTTTCATATGCACGAGTAATCCGTAAGATTAAATAAAATATCACAGTTGAGGAAATCGAAGACAACCAGAGGCGCACATTTAATTTCATAAATGCTAAAGAATTAATAAAGTTTATATTGTAACTTTAATTTGAGGCTATCCTAAAAAATTGATAGCATCTTTACGTCTTTAATGAAATCATCTATAATTAAAATCAACTATAATTTCAGGCATAGCTCCTGCAGGAGATAAACGAGGAAAATATTCAGCTGCAACTGAAGCTTATGATAAATATATCAAAAACGTATCTTTAAATTACCCGCAATTGCCGAGAACATGCTCCGCATCAATATTTTCTTTCTGATTTAACTGTGTTGGAAATGCACAAGGATTGAATTAATTCAGCACTTTAAATCAGGATCTTGTTCCTGATTTAAAGAGCTGTTACTAAACCTATCGCAATAAATTCGGATTTAAAAATAAGTTTTACAAAATTTGGGGGAAAATAGTGTAAAAACTGCGTTAAACATCAACAAAATGGCATTTTCGCAACACACCTATCGAACAAACTAGGAAAAAAAAACTTTGTTGAATGTACCAGTTGGAAGAAGTCAATCCACTTAATCTTTATTAATTCGTTAATCTTTAAAAAGTCATTATGCTGCCAAGAATAAAGACTGCTCACAAAATATTCACGCATATTAGCGCATTATCACAATATCAACGCATATCAGCACAATCACAATATCAACGCATTTTTATTTTAAATAATGTAATTATTTACTTAAATGAAATCTATTTGACATCATCAATTTCAAAGTACACAAAGATCTTTTTATATGATTTTTCTATATAAATTTTTAGTATTATCTCTGTACATTTTATCTTTAACTTCACTATCGTTACGTATAAGGTGATCTGTTTTTATATCGTGTTTAAAAAAAAACAAAAAAAACGACAGCATAAGAAAAGTGAAATGAAAAGTGTATGGTCATTTTTATCAAGCGTTGAATTAAAGATAATGCCGCAACAACAACTTTAGTCAACGGTAATCTGTTGAACAAAAGTTAATACTCTTCTAAAAAGTTACTCCTTTTAAAGATCAACATCATTATAAAGTTAACTGCAAAAGAGTTCAGTTTTTGGACGTAGCTCGATACTTTATCAAGTTTGACGTGCTTTGAATGTACTCTGAATTTAAATTATTTCAAAGTTTTCCGATTTCAACACTACATTTCTCCGCACTGTGTGATGACAACAGATAATTTAGGTCGATTATTTGCACCAGTTGCAACATTCTACAATTGTTTTAAATATTTCACTAATTTAACTTCAAGTCACATAACAATTAAGCAAGACAAAAAACATAAAAATTAATAGTTGAATAAGACAAAAAAACATAAAATTCAGCAAACCTCTATTTTCCGCATTACAAGTAAACCATCAATAACTTTCCCTGTAAAATAGTTTTTTATTTTTACATAATGCGCAACAATAACATTAGAAAAAATTAATCAGAATATTAGAAAAATCATATTATACATATCTAAGATTAGAAATCAAATTATCGTTAATAAAAAATCAGAATATCGTTTATTAGAAAAATGCCGCTTTATGATTTTGGGTAGTGGGGCAGATCCAAAAATCCATTTTTAAGATATTTTTAAAAAATTTTTAAAATGAATAATGTCTGCTACAGGGCATCCGAAACTCATAAAACAGCAATGCAACAAATATACAAATAATTACCGAATACAACATGTTTGCCATCTAAAAAGTCACACTTTGCACAGGTAATAAAGAACTATAACCAAAAAAATTATTTTGAATTTAAATTATGAGCGGAAAACTATTCATATATAAATTTATACATATATGTTCATATAAATATACTTATTTAAATTTTTTTTACTACAAATAATAAGTAAGTGTTAGTCAAACCAACACAATTTTCAAATTCAATTATTTCTTTTCTATTTAACTATTTAACAGAGAAATATAAGCTCTGTAAGAGAAAGAAATTAAAAAAAAAAGTTTATTAAAAAAAATTTTATTTCACAAAATAACTTTTGCTTCATAGTAAAATTGTTAACTATGAATAAAATATGTAGTAAGTAGTAAATATGAAAACTTGATAAACAATATTAAAACGCTTTTAAAGTGAAAAATGATTTAACCACATTAAAACGAAAGTAGAGCTTTGTTAAATTCTTAACAACTCTTTGCATAAATTAGAATATTATTTTTTTGCTACCTTGTTTCTATAGGGTCGATTAGGTATAAGGTAATGCTCTATTTAAATAACCCAAAATTTATTTGCTAATAAATTTACATAATATATTTCAGAATTTATTTCAATATAAGACTTGACCGAAAATATCCAGAAAAGGATAATCCTGATCATATTATTCTTAACTCAGACATACATAACTTATGCATGACCATTAATAATACACAATAACAATTAAAAAGATGCAAGAAAGTACATCAAATTATTTGCCTTTCATTCATGTGATTAGACTTTTTTAATATTAAAAAGTTTACAACTTTGTTATTGTAAATGATATTAAGTTAACCTTTTTTGTTTTCCTCGTTGTTTTATTTATAATTTTTGTTTTGCCTAACACACTTTTGTTTGGCATTTTTGTTGGAATCTCTTACTAGTCTTGCTTAAAATATTTTTGTTGGAAACTTTTTTGCTAGTGCTGTTTAAGCTATTGGCAGAATTTAACTTTTAAAAAATTATGTTTAAATTTACATTTTACAGTACAAATAAATGAGTTAATTTACAAAAATGTTTTTTGAAAAACATATTTAGTAAAATGATTTAAAAAAATAAAAATTTTACCTGACAACCATTTGTGTTTGGACCACTGTTTGCCTTAAAAAAAAAAAAGTAGGTGTGCTAGATATAACTTGTATAATAATACAACTGGATATGCAGAATATATCAAAATATCTGTAAACAACCAATTCCCTTTAAAAAAGAGTTTTTTGCATTTTTTTGAACCATTTCCAACTTGGTGGAAATAGTAAAAAAAGTTTTTTGCATTTTGTTGAACCATTTCCAACTTGGTGGAAATAGTAAAATAAACACAAATTTCAAAACTATAACTAACACTTATCTTTAAATCCGTTAAAAATGCTAAAACTTAATAAAAAGTAGAGTAATAAACCAGTACTTATACATACAATACAATATACTAAAAAGATAAATAAATCACACTTATTCCTTAAAACATACTCTATACAATATTAAACATCTATTTTAGACTCATAATTAAAGTTGCACAAATGCATTTAATTAATACAAACCGTTTTTAGACTAAGTGTATTAATTGAATACAAATGTATCAGAACTTTTTTATATTAATAGATTCAAAACCTTTATACAACTTATATCGTTGTATAAGGTCACCTCTTAGTTTCCAAACCTCTTAGGTTGTTAAGTTTAAAACTTTTATTCTTTAATTATATCTCAGATGTCTTGGTTCGGGCATCATTTTAGTGGCTCTACTTTGAGCTTTTTCAACTTTGATATCTTTTACATAATTGGGATTCCGAGCTTGAACTACAAACTACAAATGTAATCTAACAAAAATACATTCTTTATCTCAAGATAAAGAAATGCAAGAACCTTGGAAACCTTGAAAATATCATAAATTCTTAGACAACTAGGAAATGGCCGTTTGCAAGTTTTATTTTATTAATCATTGCGTAAAAAACTAATTAGCAAAATAGGAAATTCAAATAAATTAAAATAGAAACAAATAAAAAGAAATTAATAACTTAAATATTTTGTGTACTGTTTTTATTTTTTTTATTTTAGAGTGGTTGTTATTTTCAGCAACAAAATTAGACAAGACAAAGAAAAAAAAAAAAAATTATATATATTTTATTTGTTTTTTTTTTAAAGAGAAAAGCAAAAAAATAAAATGCTATCTGTTTGTAAAATATATTTGTATAATTTTAATGTAACAAGTTTATATTGTCCCTATATGAAAACGTCTATGTAATGCATGCGTATACTTTTATGTATAACTTTTTGTATTATATAATTATATTTATCTAAATGTATGAAATCGCTTGTTTAGCTTATTTGGATCTTCATAAACGGAATGTTTGTGGTTCAAAATCCAACTTTTCTAATTATTTTTTTCACTCACAGAGCCAGAAATAAAAAACGTACCGGAAAAGAAAGGTAATATGAAACAATTAAGGCTATGTGAAAAATGTGTAGACAGCATGGCCTAATTGAAGCTTTAAAACTATGTATATGTGTGTGTGTCTTACTTAGAAAATTCACTGAAAGACTTAAATGGTATAAGAAATCTGAATGTGATGAGATGTGTATCATTTAACAAAATACAAAAAAATATTTTTTATATACAAATAGGAAAAGATAAATGGTTACAAAGCAATCACATGTCTAGCAGTATTTAAAAGAAAAAAGAAATTGGAAAGTTGTAGCAATCGAACCTCGGATATTCTGTTTATGAAGTTAACACCTTATCCATATAAGCTAAACATGCGTATACATAGTTTAAAATAAATATAATTACATAATACAAAAAGTTATACATAAAAGTATACGCATGCATCGCATAGACGTTTTTTTATAGGGACAATATCTACTTGTTACATTAAAATTATACAAAATATATTTTATAAACAGATAGCAATTTATATTTTAGCTTTCTTCTTTTAAAAAAAACAAATAAAATATATATAGAAATAAAATATAGGAAAATCATTCTATTTAATGTCAACTTAAAACTATTTTTTTTTTTTGACTAATCGAGTTTTGTTGCTGAAAATAACAACCCCTCTAAAGAAACAAAAATAAAAACAGTAGACAAATTATTTAAACTATTAATTCTTTTTCTTTCTAATTTTGTTTTAATTTGTTATTTTGTTAGATTTGCTTTCTTTGTTTTTGAAACTTTTTTTCGCAACACTTAATGCAATAAAACGAAAACAAAAAATTGCACGGGTTTAGTAGGAAGGCTTTTATATATATATAATATATAAAAAATCTTCTGTCCTTACCAATAACTTACTTTTTAAAAAGCTATTCCATACTGGTAACTTTACATCAACAATTTTTGTAGACATTCTGTTAATTTAAATAATAATTGTAAACATTCGTTAATCTAACATTTTCTTTCCGTTTCTCTTGATTTTTTAAGTAATAAACAAAGCGGATAAAAACTGATGAACTACAATGTTTTAAAACAAAAAAATGTACCAAACTAATTCCAATCCATTTTGATATATCAAGAGCCTTTAATCTTCTTTTTATATCATTTTGTGCTATCTTCACAGCATCAAATAACATGTCTAATTGATAGTTTACAATATTTATGTATATATCTTTATCTTCTACATATACATATTGGAAATATCCATTTAATATTTTAGCCATTTGATCGGTGACAATTTTTCTGTTACAGTTCTTGATTGATGTAATTTGGGTTTTTACTAAAGCTCTCAAAAATCGCGAAAATGCCTACTAGGGCACTCATCAAACAAACAGGCAAGTACAAGGGTACCAGTTAAAAATTATTTTTTAATAAAAGCTGTACTTAAAAACAGTCAATAAAAACTTTTCATTCAATGATGTCACTAAGATTTGTTCTTTTTCACTTCTTTTCAAATTTTCATACTAAGTGTCCAGATTACACAAGTCTAAATTACAGATTAGAAATACTAGTCCACTGTTTTCACTACTTTCCACTAGAACTACTACTGTTTCTGGTGCCGAAGATGCGCATTGTCTTTTACAAAGCATTTATTTGTTTCATATTTATAAATACAGACTTAAAAAAAAACTTGTTTTTCAATTTTTTTTTTCTTTCCCCAAACAAAATGCCTAGCTTTTTAAGGAGAAACTGAAAATACCTTAAATATAATTTGAATTTTGAATTTATAATTGAAAAAATATAATTTGCTTAACTAAAACTTGGATTTCATTAAATGAACTTCAAAATAATTATATTTTCTATTTTTCCATCTTCAAGGTTTTGAGTTTAGTTCATGAGACAAATTATTAGAGGAGTTTTGATTTACAAAAAGGAAAGCATCATACATAACTTGAGAAATAAAAAGGGAGTTTCTTATGAAGAAACTCAAATAAATTTTCTTCATTTCTTGTTAATAAAAGTACCTTTAATAAAAATATCTTTTTAAATGCTAGGTGGTGCCATAATTAATATTTTTGTTTTCGATTGGTTAATACATAAGGATGATTCACTCATCCATTTAGATATGTATTCAAGACATTTAGATATGTATTTTGGTATACCTAGGACTAGTGCATTATATTGAGATGAAGGAAGGAATGCTTTTAGAGTTTGATGATCATCTGAGTATCCAAAAGTTTTAACATAGATTATGTTCAGATATTTGTATAGTGGTCTCATATAGATCTTTAAGAGTTTTAAACCCAGGACAATACCTTGTGATGCTCCATATTTTACATTTTAGTTCATGGAATATCCATTGCCAATTTTAACTTTTTGAGTACGGTTAACTAAAAATGATTCGAACCACTTGTGGGTTGAGTCAATTATACCTATTTCACTGGTTAATAGTCCAAGTAGTTTTTGCTGACCAATAGTGTCGAAGTGATCAATAGTGCACTTAGATCAAGTAACATTAGTACTGAAGGTGTATGCTTTTTATCAAAGAGTTTAAATATATCATTGGTAAGCTTAAGTAAAAGCATTTCAGTTGAGTGATGTTTTTTGTACCCATATTGATATTCAATATGAAGATTGTTTGTTGTCATGTGGGAATCAAGAGGATTTGAAACTACTCTTTCTATTAGCTTGCTAATAAATACTAAATTAGAAACTGGTCTTTAGTTTTTGAAGTCTTCAGTATCTGTGGCAGAGTCTAACTTGTTTATTATTGGAAGTAATATAGCACTTTTTAGACAATCCATACTGTTTGATTCTAGCGATAGGTTTACTATTCCGTAGTAAATTAATCTGTAGTAGATATGCAGGAATCGGATCATCAGGAGAACATTTTACTCCAAATGGCATGGTGATTTTGTAAATTTCTTTGTATGTTGTTAGATCAAAAGTTCTTAAAAACTGCCCATTATAATCTGATGTGTTTTTCTTTGCTTGGGATATTTGAAGACCAGACCTGAGTTTTCTGATTTTTCAGTAAAATAATTATTTAAGTTCAGGGCTCGAATTAAGCATATCGCGATTAGTTTTTGCAACTTCGCGATTAGTTTTTTCTTAAAATTTGTTTTTCCGCGATCTTTCTTTTTTTTTTGTGATTATTCTTTTTTTATTTTAGAATATTGATACCCTATTCGCGAATATTTAGTGTTCTTTTACAGTATAAAACTGCAGTGACTTTTGTAACGATAACTTTTTTTAAAGCGGAGCATAAAGTAAAAGAAAGAAAAATAAAAGATTTAGAAAATCAATTAGGAAAAAGACCGATTGTTTAAGGAAGGAAAAATTTATAAAAAACAAACGATTAAATACTTATTCGAATCAAGAAATAAAAGATTTTGATTGAAAAAAGAAATAAAAGTTAATTGATTGTCATTTTCTTAACTCGAATTCTCAAGGGCTTTATTCCAATTTAGCTCATTCATTATGAACAAATTTAATAATATTTTTATAAGTTTATTTTGTGAAGAATAGTAGAAGGCAATATAGACTCTAAATAGTTGTTAAAAAAAAACTTTAAAGTTTGTTAGTACACTTGCTAATTTTAAATTAATAGCAATAAATGGATGCAAATAAGGACCACAGATGCAGATTATCTACAGTTAAAAAGTGGGAAAAACATTTTAACTGCGAGTTAGAATACGATTTAAATGGAAATGAAGTTATAAGATTAAGATGCAGTTTATGTAAACAATTTGAAAAACGGATAAGTCAAACAAAATTATTTTCCATGACCTGGATCAAACCAGGAACAATATCAATAAAAAAAGATTCACTGGCATCGCATTTAAGCAGTGCGCAACATAAAGAGGCCACACGAATTCATCAACAAATAACATTAGGTTCAGTTTCATTATCTTACCATGTTATTCATAATACTCCAATCAGGCGTGGTTTACGTAAAATGGCCGTAAAAGACGCTGACTCGTTACGGAAAAAGTTTAATATTGCGTATTACTTGGTAAAACGAGAGCGTCCATTCACAGATAATCCTTATTTGATTGCATTAGAAAAGAAGAATAAGGTTACAAATTTAGGAAATTCTTATGGCACTGACCGTGCAGCTGCAATATTTACAGATTACATTGGCACTGTAATTAAAAACAAATTAACTGAATGTTTAAAAAATTGTAGATTTTACTGTGTTCTCTGTGATGGAAGCACAGATTCAGATGTATCCGAACAGGAATTGATTTACATTGTTTATTTAAAAGACGGAAGTCCGAAAGTAGAATTCTTATCTATTGAAACGGCAGAGAATTCTAATGCTGTTGGCCTGAAAAAATGTATAACAGACGCTTTTACAAGAGTTGGTATTACCAATTCTTATAAACATCTATTGGGTGTAAATCTTGATGGAGCTAACGTTAATCTAGGAGCTTATGCTGGTTTAGGCGCATTACTAAAGGAAAGTTCTCCTTGGCTGGAAGTTGTACACTGTTTTAACCATCGACTTGAACTTGCTTTAAAAGATGCGTTTGAAAATTTATCTGCCTTCAAAACTGTTGACGAACCACTTTTACAACTTTATCACTTGTATCAAAAGTCACTAAAGCGCTACCGAGAACTACAAGGATTAGCTGAAGCTTGGGGTAATAGCGTTCCGAAACCAACAAAAGCATGCGCAACTCGGTGGATTGATCACAAGTATAAAGCAATGAAAATTGCTTTAGAAAATTATGGTGTGTTTATGACACATATTGAATCATTGGCTATAACAGACTCCCAGGTAGCAAAGAGAGCAGAGTTAAAGGGTTTTTTAAAGCGATGGAAAAATGCGTCTGTGCCTATTCATTTATCAATATCTGGATGTTTTATCTCCCCTTCGGCATCTGAGTTTAAGTTTTCAGAACAATATTCATGATCCAGTAAAAGCTGTAAGAAGAGTTCATGGGCAATGACCAAGCTGCAAATTCTTCTTGAAAATTCGCTAGACATGCTTGATGATACAAGTGTTATAACCCATTATAAAAAACTGTCTAAAGATAATGAGACAATTGATTCAAAGCAATGTTATCAAAATATTGCACTTTCTCAATATACCAAAGTTAATAGCCATGTTCTTGACCAGTACAAGCTAATTATTGCAAACATTACCATATGTATGGAAGGCCGTTTTCAATTTCTCCAAAAATCACCATTGTTTATACATTTGGTAGATGGAACTTTTGGTGATAAAGCTATTGGTGAAGTTGTTGAACATTTTTCTGAATTTTTAATTGGCGTAGGATGTGATTTGAATTATATACTTCATGAGTGAATCATTTTAAAAGCATACATGTTTCCCATCATAAGTAACAATCAAAATGAGTATTATTTGAAAATTTGGGAAAATTTGGGATATTTTTGAACTATTTTTAATTTGTCCTTTTACAAATGCGAAAGTAGAACGAATGTTTTCATGTATGAATCGCATAAAAATTGACTGGAGAAGTTGTCTTAGACGAGATCTCTTAGAATCTCTACTTCGGATAAGTGAAGAAGGTCCTGAGATTGACAAATTTGAACCTGATACTGCTATGGACGAATGGTATAATGATAAAGTTAGATGATTGTCAGCAAATTTTCATCGTTACCGGAAAAAAGAAAAAGAAAGTCAGGAAAAACAGACATTGATCTAGCTACATTTACAATATCGGATTTGGAAGAAAGTGAAAGTGAGGAAGAAAATTATGACAACTTTTAATTTTATTTAGCGCATTGTAACCCCTTAAAATTAAAATATTAAATAATAACTTGTAATGGCGTATGATTTTTTGCATTAAACTAGTGAAAGCATTAAACTAGTGAAATGATTACAAAAGGATCAAAATATTTACGATTACGATCTAATACTTTATCTATTAGCAATCAAAAAAAGTATTAGATCGTAAAAGATTCTATTATTAAGACACATTTTTTCTTTCGCATTTTTAATAGTTTTTTATAACTGTTTCAAATTTATAGATTGTTTTGTTAGAGTTTTAAATAATTTTTTTTACTGTTAAAAATTTATAGAAAATTAAATATTCTAGTTGTTTTAAACAGTTTAAAATATGTAAATAAAATAGAAAAAGAAATAATTAATTAAAAGAAGATTATATCAAGTTCATTGATTTTACAAAAATACAGCCGTTAGATTTAATGCAATTTAATTATAGTAATAATGTAAATTATAACTAAAGTTACTTTACAACCGCTGAACATAAATGTTATGACATCTTATTCAAAAATGAGACTTATTATATATGTTATTATAAATAAGTTAAAATAAATAATGCCCCCTCCCCTCCGGCGGGTGTGGAGGAGGGGTTATGAGCAACAACAAAAATCGCAATTAGATTTTTTTTACGCTAATTCGAACCCTGAAGTTGTTAGCTAGTTTTTTGTCTGAATCTAGTTGGCTGTTGGTAGTACATATTCTTGAGTTTTATCTAGTAGCTTGTTTACCAATGAGAATAGATTTTTACTTGTAGCGTTTTTATTTAATAAATTAGAGAAAAATGTTCTTTTTTTTATATAAGCAATTGTTGTTTTTTTCCTGAGGTGTCTATTCTTTTTTGTCAATTGTCACATTTTTTGTTCTCCTAAATAATTTTTCTGCTTTTCTTCGTTTTTGCCTAAGCTGCATATATTCTCCGTCAAACCAAGGAGCTGTTTTGACTATTTTTATTCTTTTTATTTTCAAAGAAGCATGTTTCTGCACAATATCTTTCATTATTTGGTTATATATAATTATTTTGTCTTATATATCATATCATATTTTCTGCTGATGATATTTCTAGTATATTTCTTGATATTTCATTGTTAAAGGACTGTATGCCCACTGTTTTTAAATTCCTGTATGTGTAGTTTATTATTATTTTTTTATATTTTTTGTTCTACTTTAAAATGCTCACTCAAATCTAAGTCTGTTACAGCGAGCATAACTACTGATATTTTATCTGGCTCGTTTATAACAACATCTAATATGTGTCCCATTTTATGAGTTGGTTCTTTGATGTGTTATGTTAGATTTAGTACATCCAGTATTTCTTTGAAGCTTTTGCTAAATAGTTCTTTAGTGTCTTAGTGTATGTTTATATTACCTGCTATAACATGTTTATATTACCTGCCATAACATATCGTTTCAAGTAAATTCATGAATTCATCCAGAAATGTTATGTGAGAGACAAATACTAGTCTATAAATGCAAATTAAAATTAGTGATCTTTTGGCTACCGTAATTTTAATATACACATGTTCAAAGGAATGAAATTGTTTATTTGGTAGTTGTTTGTGCTTAATTGACTGTTTTAACATAATTCCTACCCCACCACCTTTTTCTTTATTTATTTCTTTTCTTATTTTGTGCAGAAAAACATCCATATTTTTCATCATTGCTGTTGTTTTATTGTTTTCAGAATTCATTCATGTTTTGGTAATAAAAACTGATGTCTGGATTCCGGTCAAGTATATGCTCCATTACACCTGGAAGTTTATTAGTAAGAGAGCAAACATTCCATAGTGAGCATAATTTATGTAGGTTCTATCATCCTTTTGAAATTGGCATTTAAACAATTAATTTCCAGTGTTTCTTTCAGAGTATTTTTTTCTCTATCAAGTGAAGGACATTTAATATCAAATGCACAGTGAAAATTATCATTTTGTCTATCCAAAACACAGTAAACACATTTTTTATCAATTGAAGAGCACTGATCAGTTCGATGTTTTTTGCTACATTTAGCACATATTGGTTCTTGTTTCTTGCATTCCTTTGCAAAATGTCCAAAGCTTTGACAGTTAAAACAACGCATTACATTGAGTTTGTCATATATTCTGCAAGAAGTTAATCCGAGTGTTACTTTGTTTTTATTAACAAAATCATTTTCATTATATTCCTTAGATAAACCACAAAATAATAATTTTTTGCATGTTTAATTGATGTGATTTTATTTTTATTCGATTGTTCGTGTTATTGAGAGAATTCAATAATTGGTCTTTAGATTCTTCAGACTTACATACTAGGACAAGACCACCTGATTCATTATGATATGAATTTTTCAACTGAATATTTATATTCATGACTTTATTTTCGATTATACCTATGTTATCTTTGTTAACTTTTTCATCAGATATTTTTCCTATAACTAAAAGAGAATCTGGTGTTGGAGTTTCCATTGTATTTAACCTTTATTTGTTGAACAATAAATTATTATTTTCCAATTTAGTATCACTTGAGCATTTTTTTTAACAGTTGTTTTATTTCATTGAGCTCAGTTTTGATTTCTGTAACATTACATTCTAGAGTGTTCAGTTTTAATGCTTCTGATTAGACTTATTTCGAGGTTGGTTAGGCAGACATCACAAAAAAACAGAAAGTTTTTCTTAGTTGAAAGGAGAAGAAAATTTGAAACTGTAGTTTTGCTAGCTACTTTGTCTTCTTTTGTAATAAATGGTCAAACAACATGAAACCTTGATTTGCATACGAAACATTTTCTGTTACTGATGCTGTATTTTGGCAGAAAGGACAATCACCATTATTGTCTAATTTACTGGTAATCGACATTCTTTGGATTAATTTCTTGACATGTCTTTTATGAGAGTGGCAGCTCTCCTTCTAAAACACTTTTTAAAAGAAGAGCTGCCACCTTTTTGCAGCGGATTATCTTTGGTCAAGATCTATTATTTGTTATCATTACCTTATTAACACAGTAAAACAGGAGTTCTATTAGAGTGTTTTTTTCCGTAATAATAAAAAATATAGAAGACTTGTAAAACTTTTACGATTAGGTTTTAACTGTTATTGTATGTTTCTGAGATATAAAGCCTTAATTAAAATTCCAGAAATTAAAAAGCTTACCATAGATAACAAACCAGGTGCATCATGTTTTAGTTTAAAATTTTCATCCGGAAAAGATATTCCACCATATATGCTACTAACACCACTTCCATCACCCTAAAATAAATCAAACTTGTTTAGAAATTTTTTTTGAATAATAATTAAATTTATACCACCTACTGCAGGAGGTGATATGTTCAATAACTAATTATACAATTATTCAAAAGAGAAATATAATTTCTTCCTTTAAATTTTCCCCCAGAAGATGAAAATGTTCTGGAAGAAAATTTGCACGTTTAAAAGTAATGGACAAGGGGCCATTTACTTTTTAACATCCAAAAACAACAACCACTAATATATATATATATATATATATATATATATATATATATATATATATATATATATATATATATATATATATATATAAGATGCTTAACTTTTACAAAACCATCTTAAATCTTAAATTAAAGATATTAATTTTGTGCTATAAATTTTTCTGGTTTATTTATTATTTATTTTATCATTCATTAAGATTTTTATTTTTTTTTATAATTTTTTATCTGTATTTATTTTTATAATTATTTATTCAGCACATGTTTTAAATAATCTAATTTTCAAATTTTGCATAGAGTTGTGGCCAAGTTGTCAAAATAAAATATTATATGCGTGGTCATGGCACGCCTTTCTTGAGAACGCTTGTGTGGTTATAACATTAATTCATTAAAATTTAAGATATTCTGTTGGAAAACTGCTTTGTTCTTGTAAACCTGTGCCTTTGGTATCCTATGACTTAACTTAACACTTAACCTATGACTTAACACTTGAAAAATTTTGATTCATGCTATGAAGTCATTGAATTATATACTCTTCCATTAGGTATATTTTCTGAAGAGGCTCAAGAGGATACCAATAAAGTTTTAAAGATCTTTTGTAAAAATTTCACACAAAAATGCGATTGGAAAAAAAACAATTCTGATCTTTTAATTTGCACATTTAGAAAGAAGATACATAACACAATATAAAGTCTACTATCTGGTAACATTGAATTGTCGCAAGAGCCGATGACAGAATACTCTACGTAAAATAAAAATTTAAATTATATCTTTGTTGTTAATTTCGTTGGGTGATAACGTATTTTAAATAATTTGCTTAAATATTTAATAATTTTTTTTTTAATTGTTACTTTTTCTGCAGATGGTATTCTTCAATATATTAAACTGTTTCTAATAAAAAAAAATATAAACTTTTTTGGCTAGAAAATGTCACCTTGGGCCCACTGACCCATTTTTTCTAGTAAGCCAGCCATAAATTGTTCGAGTATTGCATCTTAAAATCTTTTGCAGAAATAAAAGTTTAGATTATAAAAAACTATGACACATGAGCTAAGGCTGCACATGTATTTTAGGTCAAATGAAGTTTTCTGTCACTCTGTTTGATGATCATTTGTCCTGCCATGATTGCAAGACTAAATAAAAATGACAGTCCATCATTTTCTGAAAGTAGATACAACTGTTTTATATGGATCTTTATGTTGAATTTCAGGGTACGATCCTTTATTTCAATAAAAGTATATTATTTTATTAAAACTAATCGTACCTTCTACTTCTTTTTTGTTACAGTTAGATTTTAGAGCAGTTGTAGTTTCATCAACTTTAATAAGGCAAGTAGAAACTCTCAATAGGTTTCAGTGCAACAGAAAAGTTTAGACAATTTTATGTTATTTTTTTTTAAGTTTTAACAAACTTAGAATAAGACATTCTAATAAAAGTGCATTCATAATTAGTTTCTTATCACAAGCACACACACAGATATATATCAGCCTTTGGAATTAGGGTCGGCATTTGACAATGCTGACCTAACTACTAACCTAAAAATTTTTGAGGTCGGCAAAAAATTGCAGACCTCGTTTCAATGTTTTATGATACCTTTGTATCAAATTTTTTTTGCTGACCTTTAAAGGATTGAGGTTGGAAAATTATTGCCAACATCATTTTTCCTAATTCCAATGGTTGATATGTATATATATACACACACACATATATACTTTATTAATAAAAACTTTTTTAAATTAAAAAAAATTTTATTATTAAAAATACTGTTAGTAACTAAGAATTTAGTTACTGTTAGTAACTAAATTCTTAGTTACTAACAGTAAAACAGCTATTTTTAAAAGGACGTCTTTACTGTTTTATATTTTTTAAAATATGAATTTTTGCCAAATAAATAGCTAAGAAAACTCTACATCAAAATTAATGAATTACTTGAAAATAGCTGGTGAGAAAAGACAAAAAATCTATTTATGATTTGCTAGAGTGAAATATATATAATGCACATATAGTATAAATATATAAAGTGCAATCTATTGTAACAATTAACAACATACAAACCTTAACAAAGTCTCCACCTTGAATCATAAAATCTTTTATTACTCTAAAGCAAACATAAATATGTCATTGCCAAATTTTATTAACCATTAATAACTTATACATTATTAGATTACTACATGCATTATAAGTTTGTAAATAAAAATTATAAAAATAGATATAAGACTAAAAATAATTTTGAACCATATAACTAAAATAGAAATAAAAAGGTAAGAATATATATATATATATATATATATATATATATATATATATATATATATATATATATATATATATATATATATATATATATATATATATATATATATATATATTCTATAGCTTGTTTAGATGAGCATTTGCTCATTATTTTTGCCTATCTTTATAGCATGCAGTATTTTTAGAAAAAAAAACAAAGAATAATGAAAGAAAAGATTGCTACCCTATGCCAAACCTTCAGTTGATGTAGCAGCAATCTGTTGCAATTCAGGCTATTTGTCAGTCAATGTATGTATTAAAGCCCCCTGCAGCATAACAGTGTGACTCTATGTGAAAAATGTTTCAGTATTTTTTTTAATAAAATCTTTTTATTTTTACTTTTTTAACTGTAAATCATGCACGGAGTGTTGCTACATCGACTATCCTATAGCCTGACTCGCAACGTAGTGCTGCTACATCGACTGAGGGTTTGGTTGGGGCAGGCAGTCTATCAAGTAATAAAAAAAACTTTCGGTCTTGCATTTCAATTTTTACTTTTTGTCAACGAAATACGGAAAAACTTTCTGACAACCAGTTAAGGGTTATATATATATATATATATATATATATATATATATATATATATATATATATATATATATATATATATATACCCATGCGGTAGTGGTGTTATGGTAGAGCGCTCGCTTCATAAGCGAGAGGTTCCGAGTAGGGATGGCAATCCCGGGATCCCGAAATCCCGGGATTACAGACAAATTCATGATCCCGAAATCCTGGGATTAGTCTCTAAAATTTCCCGGGATTTCGGGATTGTAATAAACAATAAATAAAAACAAAAATTGATTAAACTTAATTTATTTATTTAAAATGTCTAAATTTTCGCTAAAAAATTTGTTGAGCTGCTTATTCTCCATGCAATGTTTTCCTTTTATTTTTTAAATTCTTAATGTTGGCGTGATTGTCACAAGTTCTTTAACATTAAAAGTTATCAAATACGGAAGGTATATTAAATAAACTTTATTTATTAATTCGAAGTATAATTGTTTTCATATAAGTTCATTTTGAATTATGAATAAAGATAATTAGTCAATAAATAGCTTAAAATATAAATTTTTTTTTTCAATAAGATAGAAATTAGCCTAATATCATGACTAACTACGCTGAATTCAACAGCACAAATCTCATATGGAAACATTTTTTAAAAGGAGCAGATGAAACAGCCTTATGCAAAGTAATTACATGCAAAAAAATATTAAAAATTGCTGGTGGTTCAACGAAAGGTCTTCATACCCATTTACTTTCCATACATAAAATTAAAATCGCAGGAATCAAGTTTATCCACGACACCTTCAACTTCAAAAGAATTATTAGAACCGAAAAATAAAAAACAGAAAATCACAAGTTATTTTCCAACAACATCGAAAAAAGATGAATGCCTACCTGAAGTATTTGCCCGTATGGCAGCAAAAGATGGTATATCATTTAATACAATTTGCAACTCTTCTGATATACGAGCTGGGTTAGTTGCACGAGGCTTTAAAAATGTCCCAAAATCACGAAACACTTTTCGAAAAATGGTGATAGACTACTATGAACAGGTTAAAAAACTAGTTATAAAGGAAATAATTGATCAAATATCAAGAGGCTTCAAGTTTTCCTTAACGCTTGATGAGTGGACTTCTTTTGGAAACTGCAGATACATGAATGTGAACGTACACGAGTTGAAAAGTTATTGGAATTTAGGTTTGATTCGCATTTTAGGATCAATGCCAGCAGAAAAGTGCGTTTCACTTCTAAACGAAAGACTCAACAATTTTAAAATAAAACTTGAGGACGATATCATTGGTATTACCACGGATGGTGCAAGCGTCATGAAGAAACTTGGAAAAATTATAGAAAGTGATCAACAACTATGCTTTGCCCACGCTCTACAGCTGGCAGTAATATCAGTTCTTTATAAAAATGACCCCAATTACTTGGAAATCGATGAAATTTTAGATGATGAGCACACTACCTTTGCAAGTTTAGAGAACCACAGTGATGAAGAAAAAGATAATGATTGTATTAATGACTATGCTTCTGAAGAGGAAGATTGTATTCAAGATTCAAATAATTCATTTTTGTTTAATGAAACCTCTGAGGTTACTATTAAACACCAAGTTTTTGGACCTGTTATAACAAAGGTCAGGAAAATTGTAAAATCTTTAAAGGGTCACCAACCAAAAATGAAAATTATTTACAAAAGTACGTAAAAATTGAGTTTGGAAAGGTCATCCATTTGATTATGGATTGTAAAACTCGATGGAGCAGCTTATTGCTTATGCTTGAAAGATTTGACAAATTAAAATATTGTGTTAAAAAGGCATTTCTAGATTTAGAATTGGATTCCAAAATTGACGATTCAATTAAGATGGACGAAAATGAATATAAAATTGTATCTGATTTAGTAGCACTTTTGACTCCTGTTAAAGCCACTGTGGAAGCACTTTATCGACGAGACGCAACTTTAATTACAGCTGACATTGCATTAGAGTTTATGTTGACCAAAATAAAACAACAAAAATCTGAAATCGGGAATAAACTGTATGGTGCTTTGAGTCATCGAATTAAAGAGAGGAGAACACCATTAAGTAGCTTAGTTTATTATCTTCATAATGGCCAGGTTACATCAACGAAAATCACAGTTGTTTTTGTACCAAATACAAGTAATCAAAATAAAAAGATTATAGTAAGCATGATAAAGCGTTTTCATCCCGCAGATATAGCATCAGCAGCAGACAGCAGTTGTGATGTTCAGCTAAACCAGGTTTTAAGAAGCGACGAAGGTGATAAGAAAGTTAAAACAATTAGTGAACAATTAAACGAAGTTATGGAAAAAGGATTGATAGCTATACGAACAACACCTATAAGGGTAGAAAGTATAACTTCTAAGATTCAAAAAGAAATGTTTTTATTTGAAAGTGGTGGCACAAGAGGTGATCACCTTCAAAAAGTGTATAACTATATTCTATACGACCAACAAGTGTAGAGTCTGAACGAGCATTCTCAGCCGCTGGGTTTTTATGCTCTAAAAATCGAACACGATTAAACGATGAAATGATGGACGCTTTGAGTTTTTTAAGGTCGAGCTTTCAAAACGAATTATAACTCTTATATATTAATGTATACTTATATTATTTTTAAACATTGTTATTTTGTGTTATCGTTTAAAGGTGTTATTTATAGCTTAAATCACTTTACTTCATCAGTTAAATTAATCATATGATAGTGTTTGATAATTAAAAGTTCTTCGCAGGCTTTATCTTCTATGATTGTAAGTTTTTCATTCAATCCCGGGATTTCCCGGGGACAAATTTGTAATCCCGAAATCCCGGGATTGAGAATTTCCGGGATTTTTGCCATCCCTAGTTCCGAGTTCCATCCCTACCACGTCCCTGGTAGTACTGCGCTCACCTTGTTTCTCCACGCAGCGGCCATGTTTGTCAAGGTTCGTGTTTCGGAGTTATAGAGCTGAGAGAGGGTTATAACAATTAAGTAGCCTCCTTATCTGTAGTGGCTTTCTGGGCCTTGGGGAGGTGAAATAACAAAGAAAAAATAACAAAGAAAAAAAATATATATATATATATCAGTCTTCTCTGTTTGAAATTTAATGCCAGCGCACAAAAAAGCGCTGGCAGGATGGTCATTTTTAAGCTGGCCTGTGCGATAAAAAATTCATTGTTTTCCTGCTATTTAAATTAAAATTAAAATAGCAAAAAGAACGCTTTGAATAAATACTAGAAAAAATAGTTTAAAAAAAAAGAAATCATTTTTCATAAAAGTTGAACAAATGAACATAAGGCTTTTATTTTTTTGGTAAGCACTTTTTTATGCTCTGGCCAAAATTTTTTATTATATATATATATATATATATATATATATATATATATATATATATATATATATATATATATATATATATATATATATATATATATATATATATATATATATATATATACACACACAATGGGGGTCCAAAATTATAAATTATTGAAATTTATTTCTCCACAAGGCTGCCTTTGTTCCTATTAATATTTGCAATATTGTAGCCAAATTTGAAGCAAATCTGATTATATTTAGGGGTTGCTATAAATTTTGACTTTTTGAACACTATGATAAAAAATCAAAAAATTTAAGTTTTCGCTATTATTTAATATCAAATTTAAAAATTAAAGAAACTAACAATTTAAATTAGGTAAACACGAATGCTTGCAAAGTATCAGAATATCAGAATATAGATCATCTGATCAATTTACATTGAAGTATTTCAATGTTTTGTAATTTTTAAACAAGAATGTAATATCAAGCAAGAATATTGTGAATATGTTGAAAAATGTATGTTTATTAATCAACAATTTTGTCATCTTTCGCCAACATGGCTGCCTTGGATGAAGTAGGGTATAGCTGGCGGTGACGTTGAACAAAAGGAAGTAGGAGCTGATTTTGTTCTTCATCCTTTGTAATCGATTCGTTGTACTGTTGAATCAAAGCAATTCAACGTTCCGTGCAGTCATTAACAACTTTCGTTCTTTGGACTCTCTCTGCCAACTTCTGATATGATATATTGTCTTCCCAATATTTAGGATCTTTTGAAATGAAGTTTTTGACCTCTTCTTTACCTGTACTGCTCAACAACTCGAATATAAACTATAGGTCCTCATAGTCACAAATGTCTCTAGTCTGTTGAAGTTAGTATTCTTGGAATCTACTCTTTTCAGTGCTAGAGTTGTTTTGGACAGTTGGAGGTTAACTACCATGGCCCTCTTCACATCCAGATCAACCTGACTATCAAAAAATATCAGACCTATAAGATGTTCTGAGAACAACCAAAGGTGTCGAGAAAATGCAGTAAAAGCTGCAATGGCAATTGTGCGGTTTGGATACTTTTGGAACTGTTTCAGCATTTGAGCATCATTAAACGGAGCATTTGCAGCCAGAGGAGTTTTGTGCCAAAAACATCCATAAATTAATGCCACAAACAATGCAAGCTCTACTAGATCTTTTTTCTCTTAAACAGTCAGAGTAAGCTGATCTTGAAATAGTACCATTTTCAGAGCATAGATGACCTTTGACATCAATCGAGCATAATGCATTGCTCCTGGAGCGCGAAATATAATCTCAGCACCAACAGAGCCTCCCCCAAGGAAGATCAGACATAACCAAAGTAGTTCAAGATAATCCTCCCTAGGTTGCTTTTCGTCCATGGCTTTGGTGTAGAATGCTACCATTTCCTTTTGAAGGACTTCCATATCTCCAATAGAGAGCTCATCTTTAGCTGGAGAGAATCTTGCTTGCTGAAAGTATGGCCACTTCTTTTGAAACTGTTTGAACAAGCCAACCTCAGGTCCTCTTGTTCCACCAAAGAGAGCTGTGAAGACATTGCTCAGAACAACCTCCAGAGCATGGTGGCGACAACCAATACTTACAAGCTCACAACCAACTGCTTCCTCGATTAGAACACATGCTCCTTTGTGAATACCTGTGTTGGATGATGTTGTGTCAAAGACTAAACCCTGAAGTTTGTCTCGAATTTTCCAATCATCCAAGATCTTTAAGCAAGCTGCTGCTTGTTCCACTTCTGTTCCTCTTCCAATTTTTGGAACCGCTAGCAATTTCTCCAAACCATTTCCAGTAACAATCACTGCAACGGGGTCCACAGTTTCTTTTGAACCAGTAATATCTGGAAGCAGTTTCCCATCCCAGTGTAGAAACAACGGAAGTTTAATGGAAAAGTTGTCTTTGTCATTCTGAGTAATGTGTTTACGAGTAGACATTCGAGATCTCCTGATTGTACTTCGAGACAGCCTGCAAGAGGATATCCTAGTGCTTTAACCACTGAAGCAATAACAAACATAGCTTTGCGATCTGGAAGGTTAACTCTGTCCAAAGCTCCAGCAACTTCTGGACTTGACACAATACTTTTCAGACGCTTTGGTTTTGGTGCAGAAGAAATAGGTTGCAATGCAGAAGACAGAATCTCAAAACTCGGGTAATTATCGCTGTCTTGACTATCTTCTGAGCTGCTGATGTTGGCTGAGACAGGACCACTGGAGTGTTGCTGTTTTGATAACTTTGCATCAAATGCTTGATCTCGAGCTCTTTTTCTGGCTTCCTTTGCCAGTAGGTTCATATCAACTCCCGCCATGCTGCAGCTGGTAACATCTTCTCGTTGCATTGCAAGAAATTGCCTATCTTCAGAAATGGTTATTGTCTCTATTGCGGTTTTAGCTGCCAAGTCAAAAAGCTCAAAAATTGTTTCCTTGAACATCTGTTCTTTAATTCTACAGCTTTCTAGGTCTGTAGCTCAATTCTTTTTTAGAAGCTGATAGGAATCGTATAATTTCTGAAGTTTTCTTTCACCAGAATCAATTCTTTGTGTTGGGATTCTTGCCTTATTCCACACAACAATCAGCTCTTGAATTGTATGATGAATGCTCTCCTTTATTGTGAGATGCTCTTCCAGATGATGAAAGAGGAGACAACGGAAGACATTCCATTTGTTGCCAATCTTGATGATGAGAGCTGCTTAGATGCCTTCCCAATGAACCATACCTCTGCAGAGCTCCTTCTAGTAACTGCCATAAGTGGTGATGAATCTGTTGATATAAGAATACTAAGTAAAAGAAAATAAAAATATTTGTTCCCGGAAACAAAAAAAATAATCATTATAAATTGTTTATTGAAATACTGCAGACGTGTGCCTATTACAAAATGGGCACCAAATAATAGACAACTAAAAAATATTAGATATATAAGTGAATTCATATAGCATTTGCTTTTCAGCAAGCATTAATTTATTTACCAGTGTTGAGATAGATGTTCAATTTTGCAAAAATTACACAAAAATTTGTATAAATTCTTAAAAACTGAGTATTGTCAAAAAAGTGATGAAATCATAGATAAAAATATTTGTGTTCATATTAAAGAGAACAATACAAAAAAAAAATGTTTTGGCTAAATTTTTATGATTAAAACAAAAGAACAAATGCACACCAAGAAAAACTAACTTTTTTTTATTTTGGTTGAAGCTTGTCTTCTCCATTTTGTTGTAGGCCAAAAAGTCAGCTAAATACATACTGAAATCTACAGACTTGATAATTTATTTAAGCGTGTTTTATTCCTAAGAGTTTCAGTACATGATGTTGTTGATTTTTTTGTTTGTTTGTGTAAAAGATTAATTATACAACAAACCAAAAATCAATGACGTCATGTGCTTAAACTCTTAAGATTAAAATGCACTTGAATAAATTATCAAGTCTGTAGATTGCGGTGTAAACTATGCTGACTTTTTGGCCTATAATAAAACAGAGAAGGTGAGCTTCGACTAAAATAAAAAAGTTAGTTTTTCTTGATATGCATTTATTCTTTTGTTTTAATCAAAAAAATTTAACCCAAAATTTTTTATCATTCACTTTAACCTGTTCGCTGCCAACTACAAGTATATTTGTTGTAAGTTGGCTTCATTTATTTGCCAAGTACGAGTATACTTGTAGTTAGTGGGACTTTGATGTTTGCCAACTACGAGAATACTCATAGTAAGCCGACGTCATGAGTTTGCTAACTACGAGTAAACTTGTAGTTATACTAACTTATTTCAAATAAAATTTGTGTATGACTGGCTTTGTCTGTTCATCTTTTTTTTGTTTTTCTTGGCTTCACATTTAATTTCAGAAAATATTACATTTAAGTTTTTATTTTAAAACTCCAGGGAACCTAATTTAAATGCGGATAAAGACAGAAATAGTTTAAAACAAATAAAAGTAAAATATTGATATTGTTTTAATTTTATTTCATGAAAATTAAAGTGTAAACCTATTCTTTTGAATGATGAAACACTCGCTAATACATAAGGGAGGTCTATTTTCACAAATAACATATTCATATCATGTTTCTTTACGCTTTATTATAGAGCAGACTCGACATGGTTTTGTTGGGAATTTTTTCTTTTCATACAGTGGTATTGAAGACAAGTAGTGGAAGCTATTTTGGTGATTCGAGGCACAATTTCATTCAAATGTTCACCCAATAAATCCGTAACAGCTACTTCTCTAAACTTAAGCAAGGAAATTATTTTATCTACTCCATATTTGCTGTTTAGACAGTAAGTATTAAACAAAAAAGTATAAAAGAGATGAAGTGGTACTTTTTTATACCATCTAATTGTCTTCCTTAGGAAATCATAATATGATACCATTTAATCCGCCCTATCTACTCCTGACATACATTAATAGTAATCTTTAATAACGTTGAATTTCATTTTCTTCTCTCCTTTCCTGTTTGTCACTTCAATCATTTGCAATGAATGGAAGTTGTTAATCATTAGCACGTCACTTTTGTCTTTCCATTTAGCAACCACTACACCCTCTCTACTTCTGCTTATAAGGTCTCTCTGTTTCAGTTTTGCTTTTGTAATTCTTTTGGATTTGACTTTCGATCAGTTCTTAAAGTACCACAAATGTATGTTTTTTGGTTATCATGTGCTTTGTTAATTCAAAGGAATTGTAAAAGTTATTGGTTAACAGGAGATAACCTTTTCCCAGAAATTTTTCCATTGATACTAAAACAATATCTCCTGTTTGACCCAACAAATGTTTATCAAGAGTTGCCTTGCCAGAGTAGATTTTTACTTTTAGTACAATACCATCTGATTCGTAAAGTTCATAGAACTTGATACTATGCTTATGTCTTTTATTTTCCACATACTGCCTGAATACAAAACATCCCTACCAAAGCATCATTGATTCATCGATTGATATATTTTTATTAAGACAGTAGATGTTGTCCATTGTATTATTTAAGTGATCAAAAAGTCCAATAATTTTACACAAGCGTCCACTACCCGAATCTTCATTGTTAATAAAATGCCAAAACCATAACATTAGTTGGAACTTATTTCATGGCATTATTCTAGAAAAGAAGGAAAATCTACAAAGACTGTTCTTAGGCCAATAGTGTTCTAAAGCGGCATTTTTACACACCCCATATGAAGAAGAACTCCAAGGAACTGTGACATTTTCTAAATTTACTGGTTTCTAATCTTTAACATGAGCTTCTTCTGAGGGGACGCAGCTTATTTATTTCTTGCTTTGCGTAGCGACTAGTTTTAACTACCATAGTACAAATAGTCTAAAGAAATCTAATAGTTTCTTGCTCTCCATGTTTATCTTTAAACCAGGATCGGCAGTAAATTGAAATTGTTTTACAATACTCGGCTCATCTTTCCATTGGTTTGAATTTCTAAATGGATTTGTTTCAGAAGTTGTTTCAAGACCACCCGTTGTTCTAGCTCTTTTCATCACTTTCTTCAGTGTTATTATCTTCAGAGCCTGATTCTGATGCAGTCAAGCTTGAAGACTTAGTAGTATAAGCGAAAAATGAATCCGAATCTTCAATATCATCATCTTCACTATCCTCACAATCTTCCATAATCATATGTGCTGATTCAATTGTGGAATATCTGTGTTGAGCTCATATGAGATAGAAAAATTATATATGAATTATCTATTTATAAAAAAGAAATTACTTATCTATAAAACACGTTAATTAGTATACCGTGTAAAAAATTTGAAGTGCACACTAAATGTTTTTTAATATATTAAAAAAACATTTTATTGTATACTTCAAACTTTTTTTCACAATTTTAATAACATGCAGTATAATGTAGTTATCAAATATATTACAGCTTCTAGTCTAAAAAACACAACAATTTAGAATTAACAAAACAAAATATAAATTACCATTTTTAATCATGATAATTACTAATGTGCATGTGCAAAAAAATTGAAACACTATTTATAATAATTATCCATCAAATAAGCTACATTACTAGTCACCGCAAAGAGTTATAATATATAATATAATATAATAATAATGCATCAAATATAATATAAAAATAATGCATCAAATAAGCTACATTATTAGTCACCGCAATGAGTTATACTCATTATGGTGTTACAAGTAAACTTGTACTTCGGCACTGGAGAAAAAAATTCTTCTCCATTGCCAAAGTCTGAATATGCACGTAGCGTTTATTTTTTGTCAGTTATAATCAGAATAAAAAATACTATAGGATTATTTTATACTAAAAACATTTTATTTATTGAAATGTTGATATCTAGCCTTGGCTATGAGAATGAAACTGCGCAAAACAGCCTCTGCAAAAATTAATCATTGCAGATATTATGGCTCGGCAAAGAAATAAAACAGTTTAAAATAGCTCGGCAGCGAACGTGGTAATATCAACAAAAAATGTCTCGGAGGTTTGGGATCCCTTTAAATATTTTATTTGGAATTTAAATAAAACATTCGTTTACCGCTTTTATTTCAATTACTTTATTTAAATGTAAAATAAAATTTAGAAGTAAAATAAAGTGCTTGTTTTGCAAATTTTATATTAATTATTTATTTAGAACTAGCTGACTGGACCTGTTAAAATATGGGTCTATTCCACACCAACTTTTTCTAAACTTTTTCCTTATATATATCTTAGCTTTCCAAACCTGTAAAATATAGGTAATTACCAAACCTACCATTTCTATACTTTTCTATTCCACACCCATCACTTCTATACCTATTTCTTATTTACCTTAATATTTTTTAGCAAAATAATTTGTTCTGAAAAATTGCTTTAAAAGCAAAAAAATTAACATGGGAACCTTTTCTGCATACATGGAGCTTATTAGAGATATATAATTTGGTTTGTTTTTCTCCTAAACACATATCATTGATAGCTCAGTGGTTTAGTGTGCTATCACCAGTCTTGTTTTGAGGAGTTTAAGACCTCCTCTTAGCGTAATAAGTTTTGAAATTTTTTAATCTTGCTTATACATTTACTGCAAAAAAATAATAATAATATAGCAAAAAAATTTCTAATTGTTAAAATAAAATTTTAAAGTTTTCTCATTTTATGGATATATTATACACAATTGTTCCATATAATGCCTGCAAACTCAACACACGCTAATGTTTACACTTACAGACATTTGTACATAACACTATACAAACGAAAGAACTAAAAAGGTCTTACACCATTAAAACCTACTGACACTTTTTAAGGCTGCGTCTTTAGTTTTTAATGGTCTATTGGTCTAAGATCTTAAAAAAATTATAGCGCCAGCTATAAAATGCAAATTTAAAAGTTAAGCCAAAAAAATTGTGCGCAGTGTTGCCAGTTTGTGGTAAAAAAAACTGTAATGTCAAGTTTTCTTTTGAATTTATGTTACATTTATTAATTTTGATTACTGACTGGTACATATATATCATTTCATGCATAAAAGTTTGTATTTATTACAATAGTAATAAATAGTTTTAAAGAAAAAACATAGTAATTAACTATATTAGTCTTAATTAGAATATATACCATAAAAATATGTCCTATATATTTAAAAAAAAGGAACTTTCCTAAAAATTTGAAATAAAATCTTATTTCTAGTTTTTTGCCACAAAGTGACGCCACATACGCAAAAAAATTAGGGTATCAACGATTTAGGAAAAAGCTGCGTCTATCATTTTTAATGGTCTAAGAACAAGAGGACACAATTTTAGCAATCAGAAGTTATCAAAAGGGCAAATAAAATTTTCCTCTTAGATAAGACAATATGTTTTATGTTTTTTTATTCTTGTCAATTTTTTAAAATACAATAACACAAATACAAAAATTCAAAACAAAACAGTTGAGCAAAAAAGACTTGTAATTATTGTAAAAGTTTTCTTATATTACACACCATCCTGTATAAAGCATTATATAAGTGGATTTTTTGAATTTGTGTATAACATAAGTGCTTGTATATATGCAGGCTTGGCTAGGAAGACAGCATACCATAATATGACCATGTAAATAATACTTTGTTTTGACAATGTGACCATGGTTTTTAACATTTAAAAATGCGCTGAAATAGTTTTTAAATACCTTAAAAATAAATAGCTTTGACATGTTTTTATATTAGCAAAATGCTTCTAAATGAAGTAGCTAATGATTTTAATCAAAGCATCAATGAAAGTTTTATAAATTTTTATTTATATTATAAACTGACTTTTTTTTTAAATTCTTATGTAATAAAAAGATTTAATTTTATAAGCAACAATTTTAAAAAACGATTGTCTTTTTAATAAACCCTATAATTTTAAATTGTAAGATCACTTCTGCTCCATAGGATCTATTTAAGCTATCTGCAGCATCAAAGACAACAAGGTTATGATGGTAAAAATATTACCACTATTAAAAATTTTAAAAATCATCAAATTCTCAATTTAGGAGCGGCTCTAATTTCAATTTTTTGTTTAGCAATAATTTACTTAACCCACTTGTTAATCCTGTCTGAAGGTTAGTGATCGACCGAAATTGGAATTTTGCCAAAATTTCGGTTTCGGTTCATTTTTGTTCAAAATTTCGGCAAAACTTTTACCGAAATTCAAACTGAAATTTCGGCACAACTGAAATTTTTTAAAAGTAAGAAATGACGTGTTTAATCAATGCTCTTTTGATATTTGTTTTATTAAGAGTTGATTTGTTGTTATAAATGAAATGATGTAAATTAATAATTAAGAATATAATGTAAAATGTTAACTTGTAATTAATTAAAAAAATAATTTTTGAAATGTCAACAAAATTTTATTAAAACAAATTAAATTTTTTATAAAAACGCTACAATGTTTTCAACAAAATTTGTTACAGAAAAACAAACATTTACATTTTATATGAACGACGTTTATAGAATAAATTATAGAATTAGATTATAAGCGTTTATAATCATAAAATATGCATAACTTTATAAATTAAAAAAATAAATATATTAGATAGGTATATTAATAATTTAATATTTATATTAATATATAATATTTATATATAAAAAATTAATTAAAAATCTGTCAACAAAGTTAAATTTGAAAAAAATTAATTATTATTTTAATAATGCTTTTTGAATTATGGTTTTTGGTTTGAAGTTGAACCGAAACTTCGGTTCAACTTCAAACCAATTTTGGTTTCGGTTAAAAGCAAAATTTCGGCCGAAACCGAAACCAAAATTTTCCGATCACTACTGAAGGTACCTGGATTTTTTCTTCTTTCTGAAGAAAAAATCCAGGTACCTTCACCTTTAACCTAAACCCCCTATCTGGGAGCAGTGTCTAAAATTGTTATTGATTGGAATGGGCCTGATTTTATAATCAATGTGAAACTCTAGCATTCCCATATTGAAAAAGCTCTTTTCTTTAAATACCCAAATAAAGACTCAAAAAATTAAAGTACCTGTGGAAAGTAGCACCTTTATAACCAATAGGAACTTTGTCTTTTCTAAATATAATGTAAAGATTATAATATTAAAATATAAAGTACTAGAGTCATATAAATATATAATTTAATATATATTTGTGATTAAGTAAGCAATTTTATTTACTTTGTGAAATAAATCTTTTTTTAATTATATCTAAACTCATATTAAAATGTTTCATTGGATGATGACATCTAAACTAATTGATTATTTATTTTAAGCGAGTGAAAATAATTTATTTTTACTATTAAAAAATAACTGCTAAGAGTAATTATAGTTAAGAAATATGGAAATTAGTGACCTGGGTAATTATTAATTAAAACAAAATAAATAACGTTTAAAATTAATATCTAAACTTTTTTTTAAATAAGCAACACTCTTTTAAATCAAGTAAGAACTTACTATTAATGATTGTTTAATAAGGGCACAAAGGTTTTTCAATTTTTAATATAAAGTAATATAGTTTAAATATAATTTCTTTTATTTATGTACATATGTTTTACTTCAAAAAGATTCTAATAAAACTAACGCTAGCTTAATTATTTAATAAATAAAAATTCCAGCCGTAACAGCAGACTAAGTATACATTTTATAACTTTAAATCTATTGGTTAATTATACTATAATAAATATTATAAATTAATATATAAGGGGCATATAGCATTTGAACTATAACTTTATTTTGTATTTAGCAAACTAAATTATAATGTAGTCTGCTAAATACAAAATGATGCTAATAAAACTATTATAATGTACATCAAATTATTTGAAAGCAAACTGTTATGGTTAAACTAAAAAGGTAAAAATAATTTATGAAAGAAACTGCTCCACAATACTGCTGTTTATTAAGTGACCTTTTTCAATTTTAATTAGTATTTAAAGCAGAAAAAAGTAAATTTAAGTATAAGGAATTTATAAGAATAACACTAAAAAAAAAAGATAAAGAAAAAAAAAAGCGAAAATTAAATTAAGAAGCGAAAAAAATTTAAGTTAGTAAACCAATATCTAAGAACTTAAAAAAATTTCTTACTTGGGGGAAAGAAACAGTTATTGGATACACGGAAGAAAATGGATGAGTTGATAAAATATTGATTAAAATTTGTGCCTCAATCTTTTAGTTATAAGAGCATTGGATAATTTGTTTCAAATTAAAAAATCAAATTAAAGTTATATTACTATTATGAAGTTTTGGTATTTTATTTTAGGTAACTATGCGAATAATGATCAAATAAATTTTGATTGATCAATTTCATTATTTAATTTGGAAAATAATTTTAATACCTATTTTTTTCAAAATTATTTTTTAATATAATTTTAAGCACACGAAATCTCATGCATTACCAGTGCCGTTGAAGAAAAAGTAGCTAAAATCGCTAATGAAAAAAGCTTTTTTTCCATTCTTTCCGATGGTTTACAAGCTAGAAAAACAAAGGACAAGAAACAGTTTGTTCTTGCATGCATTGAATGTGATGGGACCCCTCCTTATTTTGTAGTTTCTTTACTTGAGATGAACAAATTGGGTGATTTGGATGCTAATGCCATTAAAAAAGGCTACTGACACTGCTTTTATTGAAACAGGTAATGTTCCTTTAACTACAGCAGCTTACAAATACAAACTTGTAAGCATGACAGCCGACAGAGCAAGCATCAATTTCCGAAATTTTTGATGGCGTGTTAACACAATTAAAAAACAATAGAATGTGGCTGATAAAAATTCACTGTGTAAACCCTTGTTTAGAATTGGCTATAAAAGGTGCTGTAAAAATTGTATCTCAGTTTAAAGAGGTAAAAAATGTATTCCAGTTTAAAGAGATAAAAATTCACTGTGTAAACCCTAGTTTAGAATTGGCAATGAAAGGTGCTGTAAAAATTGTATCCCAGTTTAAAGAGTGTAAATGTTTTTATATTTCCATATTTAATTTATTTTGCAAATTAAGAAAATCAATAGGGACAGTTAAAAAAGCTGCTGAGGCACTAAACATTACTACACCTTGCCTAAAGTAACTGGAACACGCTTTATGAATCACAGGAGATGCAGTTGTAAGAATCTTTAACATAACTGGCCTCCTCTTTTTGTTGGTTTCAATAATGCTCTTGCTGATTGCAAAACTAAAGCAGAAATGTGTTATAAACTTTCTGGAATATCCAAATGGTGGCATGAAAACAGACTATTATATATGGTTTGTAGTTATTTGGACATCTTAGAAAAATTATTTGTTTTCGACACTATTCATTAAATTCATTTGCGGCACTATTCCTTATGTTTGTTTTCGACACTATTCATTAAACTCCTTTGCGACATTCCTTATTCTGTTATTCGACAATCAATAATGTGACAATTTGCGACACTATTCCTTTTTTACATTTTGCGACAATAAAACTTGCGACATTAAAGTTTTGCGACACTATTTTGTCACACCGATTATTATTAAATTTTATTAAAAACGCAATTGTTGTTGAAAGTATTGTTCTATCAAATCAACCATAAAAATTACCATTTATCATAAAAAAATAAATGCTTTTTAAATAATAAAAAAATAATCTATATTTATATAATTTATATAACATGCTTAACTTGTTTTTCCGCGCAGCAGCCTTGTTTGTCAAAGTTCATGTTTTGAAGTTATAGAGTTGAGAGAGGGTTATAACCACAATTAAGTCTCCTCCTCTGTAGTGGCCTTCTCAGCCTTGGGGAGGTGAATTAACAAAAAAATAATAATAATAAAAAGTACACAAACTAAATTCATAGTTTTGTTCCTAAATAAAAATGCCTTATTCATTTTTTTAGTCCTTTCTGCATCAATAAGAAGTTTGTCTGGAACAATATGCGTATGGCCAATACCTCATATACTGTTGGGGTGGATCCTTTTTTTTTTTTTTTGTAAAGTTAGTCACAAGTTTATTCTCAATATAAAATCAATTAAACTATTTATACTCATTATAAAAAAGTAAAAAACTTTTTATATGTCAATAACACAGAGCTCCTAGTTATGTTGAAAATATTTTTTTTTGAAAACAAATAAAATGTGACAAAATGTTGACAAAAATGGGACAGGCATATTTTAACAAAGTAATTAAAGACATATGGGAACAAATACCTGCTGAATATAAACAAAAATGCCTAACAAACACCTGTTTGACATTCTGGAATGTCTTAATTTTATTGGTGGGCATTAAAATTAAGTAGCTGAAACAGATTTGGGCAACTGATACAAAATTATCACATTTTAGACTTATTAAAACATATTAAAATGACACACACATTTAAACACATTCTAAAATGATAATTATATTATATAGCTGACTACAGTTTATTTGGATAACAAATTTTTATTGAGTTAAGTTGGTTTTATTATTCAGTTTGTTTTTTTCCTGATTCTTATTAATGTGTAATAAAAAAAATTGTGACTTTTATCAAGAATGATGTTTATGGTTTTATGATTAGCAAATAAAACCACTTTAGATTGTCCAGAGGATCATTACGATAAATATGCAATTATTACTATAGATAATGCAACAATGCAAAAATGATATGTAAACAGCAATGACACTCGTAATGGGACTATTTTAGGAAAATAATTTGAGCAGCGGTACTCTCTGCATCAGCGCATGGCGTAAAGATATTTTACAAAAACATTGCAGAATAAAAGCATTTCTCTGCGAAAAAACATTGTTTGTCATAAAAACAACAGCCCAAAACTCTCACAAATATGTTTGTCATAAAAACAACAGCCCAAAACTCTCACAAATATGGCCAATGCTGAAAAAGGTCTAGAATGGCCCTTGTTTATTGAAAGTTTTTAATATGTAAATAAGGTATCAAATACAAAAATATTAAGTCTGGATTCATAAAGACAAATATATGAATCTTTGTTTTTCAAATACAATTACAAATATTTATATTTTTGGTTTAAAAAAAAATTGAATATTTAATCCAATGCAATACAAATAAAACAATATAGACAATTATTAACAAATACAAATATGTATTTGACCTCAACCCTGCTTATCTCTTTGCTTCTATTTAATCCATGATATCTTTCTGTTACTATAGTCAACAAATCAGCAGAAACAAGATAGGATTGAACCTATATTGTTAGACTATTGACATGTTTGATTTGAAATAAAATATTAGAAGTTAATTTGGCTAATAAAACTTTTTTTTTTTGAATATTTAAATTATCTTTTAATAGGCGACATTTTTTCAGAAAATATTAACTCATAAAATATGGTTTCAAAAATTTGGTTTATGTCACATTTTTGAAACCATATTTTTTTGCATACATTGTATTGAAGTTTCATTATTTGTTTGTTTTTTATATTACTTGAATAATGAGAGTATATATAACCAGAAATATTGCAATAGAAATATTGCATATTATACTAAAAAGTATGTTTTATTAAGGATAAGTTTAAATACCAAAACAGATGTTTTGTATTTAATTTAAAATATGTAATTATTAAATGATCATTGTATCAGAAAAAATTAAAGTTTGAGTTAAAATATTAGACTCAGTATTATAATCATAATTTTTTATAAATTGGTCAGGTTCCATCACTGTTTCTAGCTGCTCTGTTGTAAAGAATGGAGCAACTAGAAGCTGCAAATATCTTCCTTCAACACAATTAAAAAATTTAGAATTTTTTAATTGTGTTGTTTTAACAAAATATTAATCCAAAGTCATAAAAAATTTTTTTATGACTTTGGATTAATATTTTGTTAAAACATTACAAAGTAATTATAAACTCATTACAATTGTTGAATGGGTTAATCAGAAAAAATCTAAATAATATAAGTAATACATTTTTCAATTTAAGTCATTTAATTACTAATGACAATAATTTTAAATTAGAATTTAAATTCATAAAATAAATATTAACAGTATTGAAAGAAATTTGAAAGTTTTAGAAATCAATTAGTAAAGTTTAATATTAATAAAGGCAATTAATAAATACTTATTAACTTTACTTACAAGTACTCTCCAGTACAAAACTGACGAAAGTTTTCAGCTGTTTTAGGAACAACATCAGCGAATAACTCAATTTTCATTCGCCCAACATCCTGCAATTAAAATAATAATATTTAAATCACTCTTATATTTTGTTGCAAAATTATTTTTCACTTTAACTCTTCAACAGCTTATAGTCTCAACAACATTACTGTCATTCTCTTACAGAAATGTTCCCCAGAATACTTCCAAAAATATGGTTTAATTAAATCTTTTTTTCTGGCCTGCTGGAAAATAACTTCTGTGGCTCCAATTTTTGAAAACACAAGAGATCACTTTGGCCTTTTAACTATCACCTAACTTCTAATGTGTATTAGATTAAAGCCAGTTAGCAAGAGGTGTTTCTCTTGACGTATGAAAGACTTTCAAATAAGTCTAGAATGCTAATCTAGGTATAAGTTCTTAGGGTATATCTAAAAAAAATTTTAAATTATTATTTCTTATTCTTAAAAGAATCATTTTTTATTCTTAAAAGTATCGCTTCTTTTTATCCACAGTATTACAGTTGTTCCTGATGGCAACATTTTTTTTCATAACTGCTGGGGTACCATAAGATTACAAATTATCAATGGAACTTGCTTCAAAAACAGCTCAGGGTTTGCAACAGCTGGTTAACTTTAACCCCAAAAAAATCCAACTATTTACTACTAATAATTATCACAGTATTGTTAATATATCTATATTGATGAATGACAGCACTCTTTTTGAGTTCTCTGCTTTACATCTTTTCAGATTATCCTTCATTGTTGACTTCTCATAGAAACCATCTATTGCATTTATTACAAAGCCATCTATTACAAAGTTAACATCCATTTTTTTACTTCTAATTTCATTCTTTACCTCTATAAGTCTCTCATCTGCTAAAATAACAAATAATTAAACAACAAAATAAAAATAACATCATTAACAATATTATTCTATTTAATGAAGTAAAAAAAGTTTGTCACTATCTTACAAAACGTTATTAGGAAATCTTATTCAAATAAACATTATATTGATTCTATATAATCATCATTCCACATAATAAGCATAATGTATACCTGGCCACCAATACTAATATCTAAAAATACTATTGGATTGTCGCTGTTGCCTACATTAGAAGCCATTTTTTATTCCTGCGGAACTTAAAGTATGCATAGCAGATATATTTTTAAGTCATTAAGTTTATGAATTTATGCCTTCAATTTACTACATTTATATTTTAAATCAATAACTGCAAATATTATTTACTTTATCAAATAAGTCTTTTTAAAAACATATTTTGTAAATGCAATATATTATTACATATGTAAACTTTAACAATATCTACATTGGTTTTTGACCGCCAAATAGCGAAACAGCTGATGATCAGATGTTCAGGATATTTATCAAGGTAAGTTAGATTTCGTAATTTCCAGTAAGTGTACAGTAATTTCTGATTCCGATTTAGTAAATAAAGTTACTAAAAAATATCTATAATAAATTTGCTTCTCAATAAATAACTGATTAAATATTTTATAAAACTGCATTTTTATGCATTATTAAAAATTCAAATATAACAATAGTTATTTTAATAGATTTTTTTTTATTTCAGTAACTAGTTAGAAATGTTTACATGTGCTTATAAAGTTAATAAAAAGTTAAAACGCGCTTTAACGGGTTTAAGGCATTTGTTAATTATTTTTGTAGTCTATTGTAGTTTCGATATGGAAAAAAATGATGACAAAAGATCAAAACGAGCTGCTGCTAATGTAAATGAAAGAAAGCGTATGCAATGCATAAACAATGGCTTTGAATCCCTAAGGGAACTTCTTAATCTACCTTATAAAGCTCGACTTAGCAAGGTCACAGATTTTTAATCATGTATTAAAAGAAAAATCAGAATTTTCAAACTTTTCCACATTATAAAGTAGGTGAAAAGAAAATTTGTATAAATTCTATTTTTTTCAGAGTGCAATATTACAGTATTCTGCTGACTTATTACAAACCACAATTTCGGAAAATTTGCAACTAAAAGAGCAAAACAACCTTCTTCGTAATTTAGTCTGCACTTATATATCAAATGTTGATGATTTGCCTTTCATAGATACAACTCCTTTAATAAAAAGAAGACATCTAGATGTTCAATCAAAAAATAATGTCAGTGTATCTTTATCGGACAACCCAACTTTATATTATTCACAAAAATTACAACATAAGAAAGATCTGTCTAATGGATGTGATAAAAAGGTTTCTCCACGCAGAAGTCCTCGTTTTTCTGAAACAACTCGCTCTTCAGTCATTACAAAAAATGTGACATACTCTCCTTTGACTGATCCGTCACTTTGCAAAAGTCCAATACATGAATCAACAGGTGTATATGTTAATGAGCTGTTAATGACGCCACCAGCATCAGGTGGATCAACAAAATTTCAACAAGAGTTTTTTGTAACATCTTTGGAAAATGATAAAAATAGAATTAGCCCATCATTAACAAAATCTGAATTTATTGGAAACACTCCTATCTGTAATGCCAAAAGAAGCTTAGATGCTATTATTCAAGCAATTGACCAACTAGAAAAAAGTTGACTTTCTGTACAATTTTGCTTCTAATCTTGGATTGAACAGAAATTACATCATATTGCTCTTGGCATAAAATAGTCCACTCAAATTTATTTTAATTTTTTTGTATTTTTTATTTCTGAATTTTTGTATACAATTTTTTTACTTAATATTTTGAGTAAGTTTTTTTTAGCATATTTGATGGTAAATTAATTTCATTTTTCATATGTGATATGTTTCAAATGCATAATTAGAATGCTGGTAAATTCTCCAAATAGCAATTATCAGGTGGAGTTTTATATTTAAAGTTATATGATTAATTTTAATTTCCAAATAAATTATTATTTTAGGATGTCAGATGATATCAAATAAGTTTTTGTTTTGAATTTCAAATCATAAGTTTTGTTTTGATATCTAATCTGATGAAATTATAAACTATTGTAAATTTATCATCAAATTGAATTTCAATTATCAGTAGAAGATTGCATGTAGCAAGTTAAAAAATTGAAATATTTCCATCAAATGTTTAAAGCTATTAAATGTTTAAGACTATTAAAACTGTTTAAGACTATAAACTTTTAAAAAATGTCTAAGGCTATTGAAACTCAAATGGTTGTTGAGGAACAACATCTGAAATGCCTATATTGAAATAACACTAAAATTGTTGAAAGACATTAAAAAATAAAGCGATAGTAATTAAAGAAAACCTGGCTATTTATAAAAGTTAAAAAAATTTAAAACCGCTACAATGACAGTATACAACTTGCCTTATCTCAAACTCATCGGCATTTACCACACTATCGTAAAATCTTATTTTAATTTTGATCAGTATGAAGTTTATTTTATGTTTGTTTAAATGTTTTACTAAGATGAAATAATTTTAATAAGGAATAGTTTTCTTTACACTAGATTATCTGCTGATTTATCTTTCTAATTTTAAAATTAGCGTAAAAAAGTAATTCTTAACAATATAAAGATTAGATATAACTGTTTTTAATGAATTAATCTTGTGAAGTATTCGTATGCATAAATTTGTGTGCTAATTGCCCGAACGACTTCACTAAACTAAGTACGGAGTCTGAAATTGCGAAACAAGGCCGTGTGAATAAAAAAAAAACAATTCCTTTTCCTTGGCGTTTTCGGAGTAATTGCTCAGCTTTGCGTGTAAAAATTGATTAAAATCGCTCAAATTTTTATTCACGTAAAGCTGAACAACTTGTTACATTTCTGACTCAGAACCAAAAGCCCCAGATTCAATGCCGGCTCTAATCCAATAAACGACATTGGTAAGGAAGGAGTCGTTAACTTCCCAGTTAAATGCTCTTCCGTGGTGCTCTAAAGTAAGTCCGTAAGACTTTTTGGAGCATCTTAATTACAACTACAAAATGATTAAAATATGATTCGTGTTGTTAAAAAAAGGGCCAAAAATATTTCTTTACAAGTTGCAAGAAGTTTTTGTGGCCCTTACTTTAAGAAATTATTTATAAAAAAAATACCTAAGATGCATAAAAAACGGTCTTATACTGGCAGTAAAAGGCCATTCTAGAAATAACATGAGGGACAGATCCTTAAAAAGTACCGACTGCTCTTTAAAAGGTAGTTGCATTATTAATAGTACAACTGCCGTTAAAAGTCATATAGTTATAGACTGTTTTGAACAACTAAAAGAAATTCTCTTTGAAATTTTCAAAGTATGAATATATCAAGGAATTTTTCCTAATCAATAGAAAACCGCAAAAGTTAAATCAATTGAAAACCGGATTTTTTAAGAAGATGATAGAACTAATATTAATAACTATCAACTTATTTCTGTTTTCAGAAATTTTAGAAAAAATAATGAACTATATTATAAAACAGTATGTTTCCTGTAATGATGAAAACAATATGTTTCCTGTAATGATGTTTATCAAAAGGATTTATTACATATAACCTGTGGTGTTCTGCAAGGCTCTATATTAGGGTCACTTCTTTCCTTAATTTATATTAATGACTTAAATAAACCTCAAACTTGCTTAGTATTATGTTTATGGACAACACTAATCTATTTTTTTCTAATAATGATATTTGTAAATTTTTTTCTATAATAAATGACAAGCTTAAAAACATTTCAAGCTGGTTCAAATGTAGCAAATTAACTGTAAATATTAATAAAACAAAATATATTATTTTTCATTCGCTTAAAAAAAAAGCGTTATCTACCCATAAAACTGCCTCCAATTTTTATCGACCAAATTGAGATTGTAAGAGATTGTGTTATAAAGTTTTTAGGAGTTTTCTTGGATGAACACATAACATGGAAATATCACATTAATCACATTTGTGCCAAAATTTCTGAAAATATTGGAATTTTGTATATAACTAGAGATTATAAATAAAAATAACTTGTCCCAAATGTATAACTCGTTTATCTATAATTATTTAAATTATACAAATTGTGCTTGGGGAAGTACTAACAAAAATAGATTGAAACGTCTTTGTAACTGTCATAAGCACGCAATTCGTATTATTAATTTTGTGGATTGTTTTACTCATTCGAAGTCTTTCTTTAACAAAATGAGATTACTTTATATACATATGAATTAAATGTATTCAATACCTTATGTTTTGTATATATATGGAAAAACAATTTCGTTGCCAACATTTTTAAAAATATCTTTACTTTAAAACCTATCAATAAATATACCCTAAGAAATAATGACTTGCTAAACTAAATTTTTTGTCGAACCAAGTTTAATCAGTTTTGTATTGATTATTGTACATCATGCCTTTGGAATAAGGTTATTTTGCATAATTTTGATTTGCCTTTTTCTGCCCTTTTTTTAAAGCTAAACTTAAAAGTTTTAGTGGCCTTTAACTAAACCTAATTTTGAAATTCCGTAAAACGTAGATTTTGATTTTCAACCGACAATTTTCGATTTTTATATTTACACCTAATTAAAACATGCACTACTAATTTTCCAACCTAATAAATCGCTGATCTACTGTACTTTTAACCTACTGAATATTCAACCTACTGTATTTTCAGTTTTATAACTACGCCTTTCCGGTATGTATTTTGTATATTTTGTTGTTGATTTGAATACGAGCCAAATTTGATCAGCCTAGGCGCAGTAGCTAAAGCGCTGACTTCTGAATCGGGAGGTATACGGTTCGATGAATGCTTGCAAAAATTGATAGTTAATTTAAAAAAAAAATTTTGCAGTTTATAAAAACAACGTTAAAAATAATAATAAAGTAAGAAGTTTGATAGTTTAGGACAAAATTCTAGATTTTTAAGTCTAGATTTTTGTAGGTCTAACTATCTGACACGAAAGTTTTATTATTTCCATGGACTTATGTACTATGTAATAGTAACATTTTGAAATTGGGTGCTTTCTAGTATTACTTAGCAATTTTTTTTACAGTTTATATTAAGTAGTTTTACTTTGTTTATATTTTTTTTTGTATTAGTCTATATACTCTATAAAATTTATTTTCTTTCATCACTGTAAGAAGATTATTAGTTTATTTTATCTCGTTATTGTAAGAAAATTATTGATGCATTAAAAAAAAAAGGCTTATTTAAGTTTCTGATGAAAAGATCTTCGTGATCTTCTTTCAGTTACCTTGTTTATATAGTTTATCATTGTAAATTTGTGAAAAGTAATTATTATTATTAACTCAAAAAAAAATCAGTTTTTTATGTGTCTTAGGTATTTTTCTATAAATAACTTCTTAAAGAAAGGCCACAAAAATTTTTTGCAACTTACATAGAAATATTTCTGATCCTTTTTTTACCACATAATTCATATCTTAATCTTTTCTTTTTTTTTTTTTTGTAAATACTTCTTTTAGTCTTATTTGCCCGTTAACGTAATTTACCCGTTGCCGATAACGTTTTCTTAGTGGAATTTTTTTTTTTTATACACGAAGCATTGTGTAAAATAAAAAAGTTTTTTTTTTTACCTTTTTTTTGTTTATTTAAATTTTATGCTATATTTTTTTATATAATGCTCTAATATTTGAAGGTATTGTTGGTTTAGCATAGGAACAGCCAAAAATAGTCATGAAGACTAATCCGAAGCTGCGTCCGTTATTGACCAACATTTTTCCAGATCGAAGTACTAATCAAGTGCTAAGTTGACGGTGACTAGATTTGAATTTGCTCAACAGTTTTTAACTATTCGTTTGACGCTCTAACCAACTGAGCTATCCAGCCACTAACATTAACAAATGATATTTATAAACTTATACATACAGTGGTGGAAAAAATAAATACATAACCTAAACAACTAAAAAAGTACATTTTATTCACAGCAATTAATGATAATTGATTTTACTTTTTTGATTTTTATAAAGTTTATACTTACGTTTTTAATAACTTATTAAGTACTCTTTGATTTTTCTCATCTAACTAACAACTTTGTTCAAAGTAGCTAGAAATTTAGTGGAAAAAATAATAAATACATAAACGGCTAATTTTTATTTTTTGAATATGTGTGTTTACTTAGTCCCTCCCTTATACTTAGTCAAAAAAAGGGTCACTTCGATTCCTCCTTTCAAATCCTCAACCCTGGGTGCTTTATCTACCCCCTCTAACTGTAATGATTTTCCTAAGCCATTAAGGTAATATAATAATGTATTTTTTTAAACATGGTATGTTCAATAAGTGTTTTAAATACAGTTAATTATTTACAGTTTACTAATATATTATGTTATTAATCTTTCAGTTAATTATTCACAATTAATATAAAAAGCAATGTTGAAACTGAAGGTTTTACTTTTCGCAGCTTAAATTAAATTGTACCTGAACTGTCCTCTTAGTAATTCAACGATTTAAAAACAGTGGAATGTTATACAGAGAAATTTCTAGAATATTTGAGCGTTTGATTGAAATGATTTACTCTTAAACCACAAAAATGTTTGGAAACTAAAGGTTGCAAAAGAAAAACAGTTTAATGTGAAAATAAATTAATTATTCGGGAAGTTAAAAATGGTCCGTTTATCTTTGGCAACACAACTTTAAGAAAGTTTAGAGTTAAACGTAACCTTATGTAAAAATAATTGTTTGATGTTTATTTAAGCAAATTTTTCACCATTATTGAAAAAGCTACATGAAAGCTAGAAAAGACATTTTTCATAAATATTTTGTATGGACATATATGCAAATGGGTACTGTTTTGCTGACAGACAAAATTAATATTTAATGTGGACAATATGCTCACCATCTGATCCAGAAATACTAAATTTAATTCAAGTTAACATTTTTGGATCAGTTGGTAACCAGTTTGTCCGCAGACTACTAAATACAGAGTTTAAAACAGTAAAATGTCTTAAACACTTTATTTGGTCACGCCACACATATTTAAAATACCTATAGAAAATTAAAAATACTGCTATTCGCATGCGCTTGGTAGATGACTAAAATAATTAATTTAAAAGTTTGTGGTCTATGAAATAAAGTGCTGGTTAATTTATTCATTCAACTGGTTCATTCATTTCATGACATGCATGTTTTAAAGACATGTGCCATGTATATAAAAAAAATGCATGCATGTCCGTCGCACTACCGGGCCACTAGGGACTTTCTTGTGGTTGTCGTTGAAAAAATATATAAAAAAGTATAATAAAATCATATAGTTGTAAGGAAACTCGCAGAAGACGAAGAGAAGTCTTTTTATCGAGAACTTTTAAAATATAAAGTAAACTAAAAATTTATAAAGCAAATTTATAAAGTGTACATAAACATTTTCAGGTCCACTATAAAGTAGTATTTTTTTTTAATTAGTAGCATTGTTGTTAACCTATTTCGGTAGGGTAGAGCGGGGCATATAGGGACACCTAAGAAACAAATGCTCGTTGCAGATAAACTAATCGTAGTTAACACTGTTTTTTATAAATTTCCTAAAATTCATTCATATAAGAAAACAAAAAAATAAAATACAATTTTAAAAATAAGCTACGAGAACCAAAGTAACGAAATTCTAGACTAGCAAAATTTCACATTTTACAAGTGGATGGGGCAAAACGGGATAATTAAAAAAGCAACAGCTATTTGTTAATTGCAAAGCTTTAAAAATGATAAAAAAATGAAAGCTACTTTTCATTTAAACATTTATTCAGGCATTAAACATATTGAAAACTGAAAAAAGTTGCATACAAAAAAATAGCATATGAACTACTAGCCCATAGTTCATATGCTATTTTTTTGTATGCAACTTTTAAGCATAAAAAAAAATAAATAAAAAAAACTTTATTATAAAATACTCCCCATGGTAGATCCCCATTCGAACTATTATATTTAAAACACTTGAGAAAGAAAAAATATATATAAATATATACAACGTTAATAATTGGGGTAAAAGGGCGAAAAAAGACCCTGCAATGGGTATTTTTCATATTTATGATAAATAAAGTTGACATAAATACCTGCTATTGTCCTTGCAGATTAATGTTGATTTTAATGCATTTTATTGGCACTTGAGTATTGAACATATTGTGAAAATGTCAAGTCAATTGGACTGGTAGAACTTAGATATCTTTGTCCTAAATATGAAAATGTAGATTCAGAGAAAACGATTGTTAAAAAATATGTATAAAAAAATTAACTAACTTTACGTTTTAAATAACTGAAAAGCTCCTGATAAATAGGACTCTTTTTGCTGTCTCTTCTTTATGAGAGAAACCTTTTCTTATAGCTCTAAGTTTTTTCATTTGGCAAGTCTAAGTGCACGTTTTTTAGTCATTGGGCATATTTAAACAACATGCAAATGTTAGTAAAATCACTTTTGCCATACATTTGAAATTTTAAAACAAAGATTTATAGTTGATACTTCTTTACCAGTTGACTTGATTTATATTTTGTCACATTTAGTTGAGCTTTCAAAATTAATAACATTTTGTTACAAAATTTACACCCAAGCTAGAAATTTAAGCAAAAACCATATATTTTTAAAGATATTATTGAGTGTCAAGGGATATGTAAAATCAGGACACACACTGGACAACAACTTTTAAAGTATAAAATCTCATAATGAAAGATCATCTGTGTTAATTGTTGGGTCTAACTTACAACATGCTTTGATTTTTAAGAAACACACTGTTTTTCATCTTGAATTTTTGTTAGTGTTGTTGTTGTGTCATTATTTTTAGTATGCTGGTTCCATTAAACTTTAATTTCTTAAATCTTTATTTTTGGAATTTTCCTTAATTGCTAAATAAATAAGTTATTCATGATTAAAAGATGATGGAGTAACAATTGTAAAAATGAATGCACACTTTGAAAAAAAATATATTAGTATGCAATAGCCAGCCAGTAAGCTTATATGTTGATGTACAAATTTTGCACAAATAAAAAAACAAGAAACGATAAGTTACATAATGTGAACAAGATGTTTATCATGCAAAAAAGAGAGGTTAAATAAGGTATCTAAGGAAAGAAGACAACCCTGAATAGTAGGAAAACATTTTTTTGTCAAAAAACTTTTTTCATTGACACGAAAATAATTAATTAAGTGTTTTGTACTTAAAATTAATTATTTTTCTTAATAAATTTTAGTTCCTTAATAAATTCTTCATAAGGATCAATTAAAAAAATATTTTTTTGAAGAAGTTGTCAAAAAAAAAAGGGATCTACCGCCTTAAACAAACAAACTTAAGAAATTATTTTAAAAATTAAGTAGGAAAAAACTGATAAATATTATTAAATTGGGTTTATTAAATAAATCACATAATTCGCACAAAAAATTTTTTGAAAGTATTTGGCAACACTTTCGATGAGTCGACTTATAAGCAATATGCCAATGCAGAGCAACACAAATTTTATTCATGCCATATGTGTCAGCAGCTTTTCTAATTTAGCTGTGAGAAAAAAAAATTTTCACACTTTTAATAAGAGACAGCTAATGTTTATGCTAATATATTTCAAGAAATAATGTTTCTTATACTGGGGATAACAACTTTGGATATTTTAGCAATATAACAGTCCAAAATACCTTTTATTGCAAAGAGATGCCAGCACAATTGCCAGATTTAAATCCAATTGAAAGCTTATGAAAAGTTGTAAAAAATGAGGTTCCAAAACAAAAGCTTCGGAAAAAAAAGATTTGTGGGAGGCTGTAAAAGTATCATGGTAAATTATTCCTCTATCTAAGTACAATAAATTGGTCTAACGCATCCCCAAAAGTTCTATTGAAGTTAAAATCAAGGAAACGCGTCAAAATACTAATTGTCGTTGGTATTGTTTTAATTGATAAATAAAGTTTTTTCAAAAAAAAAAAAAAAAGGTTTGTTTCTGTTATTAATTGCTTTATTATTTTTGATAAATGTTAGTCACATAAACATTGAACTTTCTTGAATTTTTTCAATATAAAATCAAATTAGGCAATATTTTAAAAAAATTAAATATTTAGATGCTCCAAGAACTCCTAGCGGTTCTAATCACAGAACACCGCGGGATACCATTTAACCAGAAAGTGCACGCCTCCTTCCTTACCAATAAGGCATACATGGCCAGAGCCCATTTCTGTATTTATTATTCATCACAGTGGCGGATCCAGCATTTTTTGATCTTTGAGATAGCTAACTTCCAGACATGGAGCTAACTCCAAACATTTATATGTTTATACTTATGTCAAATAATGAGAGTTTGCAAAAAATTGCGATGATTAAAGGCTGTGAACAAAAAGCCCCAAAAACACCTGCCCCAAACGTGAGAGAAACAAGTTGATAAAATATTATTTGTACTTTTCTTAATTAAATTTATATTCGTCGATAATTTTTAAGTTTCATAGTATTATCTCTCAGCGTTCAAAAATTATGACCATATAAAGTTTAAACCACCCTCAATTTGAGGGGGTTGTAATTTTTATATGGTCATAATTTTTGAACGCTGAGAGATAATACTTTGAAACTTAAAAATTATCGATGAATATAAGTCTAGTTGAGAATAGTACAAAAAATATTTCACCAACTTATTGCTCTCACGTTTGGGGCAGGTGTTGCAAAAATTTTGGGGCTTTTTTGTTCCCAGCCTCCAACCATCGCAATTTTTTGCAAACCCTCATTATTTGACATAAGTATAAACATATAAATGTTTGGAGTTAGCTCCATGTCTGGAAGTTAGCTATCTCAAAGATTAAAAAATACTGGATCCGCCACTGCATCACAGTAAATTTCCATCTACTTTAAACAAAGTTGTTAGTAACATGAAAAAAATCGATGGGAACTTGGTATGTTTGTATATATTATATTTGTATGTGTTATAAAAATTATTGTATAACTTTGTTTTTATATAATAAATGTATTGTTTAGAAGCACTCTTTTTAAGGAACATATTTTTTTATTAATATAATTAAGAAAACAAGTAAATTTTTTGGAACATTTAAAAAACAAATTTTACCCTTATAATTTATTATTAAATTATTAAAAATTATTAAATAGTGTTTGCAAATAATAAAGCTACACACACCATAGCGGAAATAATTTATTTAAAAAATATACTCTAAACTTTAAAAAAATTTTGTCGACGTTTTTCAAAAAAAAACCCGGGTAAACGGGCAGGTGTTCAAGATAGTTAACTTCCAGAAATGTTTCAAGAGTTGATCAATAAAGTTCAAACGCAATGTCATAACCTCTTTATCAAGTTAAACACAGAAAAAACCGAGTTTTTCTGTGTTTAACTTGATAAAGAGATTATGACAAAGTTTTGTGACAAAAAAACATAATACAAATTAACGGTTTTTTCCTGGAACTCAATAATAAACTGAAACACCTCGGATTCCTTTGGAAAAATCAAGGCCATAGACAAAACATAGCTACAATCCAATCAGCAAATGTAAACGAAAGAATTATTCAATTTCAATCCATCTCCAGAGCTCTTATAAAATCTGGAATTCTGGTTCAAACTTTGAATTTTGTAATATTGATACTGGTATCATTTAAGAATGTTTTACAAAAAATTACAGTGATCGGAGCCTGGAAACAATATACACATGAAAAATCGGGATCCACTGTCCCAAATCTAGAAAGAAGAAAAAAATAACTCTTTTTTTGTTGTATCTAAAATAGATCGAATTTTATCGGAAAAATTAATTTATCTGAAAAAAAATTCTAATCTTTTTAAAATGGCAATCAAGGAATTGTGAAACTTCTCTATTTAATGGGGTTGTCAACTTTACGAGGTTATAACTTTTGAACGTTTTTTACTAATATTTTTCATACAAATTTTAGTTACGCTCATAATGGTATAGTTTTTTTAATGCTGCTATTGTCCCTTTTCCGAACAAATATTTGAACTTTGGGACCCTTATTTTATGGCAAATTTCTAATCATACGTTAATTACAGTAAAAAACGTTTACATTACAGGTTAAATGCATAAATAACATTATTCTGTTTTGTATACTTCTTTGTGGTAAATTGCAAAAAAAAGTTATTAATAGATATTTCGAACTTTTTTTTATCTGCTGCAATAGTTAAAAAAACATTTAAAAAATTGATTAGTATTGCTCATATCGTTTCAAAATGTCAAACATTAAAAAATTTTATAAAGATAACATAGCCTTTGTCTGCCTAATTTGTTTTTCAAAAGGTTCAGGAATGATAGAAGTTAAAAAAGAAAGTGTGACATTGGACACAATACATAAATTCTTTTTAAAATCATTTGATTTAAGCAATGAAAACATTCTTAATGGCATTTGCACTAAATGTAGAAAAGCATTAGAAAAATTTGAAAAAAGGAGATAAAAATTATTCTGAGTAAACCGTACGATTTCTCAAAAGTCAAGGTAAGAATACTTACCAAATATAAAAATACCAGAAACCAATCATTCTGTGTTTGCGACATTTGTTTACTCCAAGATCAACATTTGAAAATATCTGAGAATCAATTTGGGAAGAGTAAAAGCATCATCTGGAATAATAAAAAGTATTTAAAAGGTGCAGAATTGTCATTATTAGAGGATTACCCCAACATTGCAATTTAACAACGAGAAGAGAAAATTTAACAGAAGAACTTGACAAATGTAGGGTAAACCTTTTATTCTTGATTCATTATTTCAAACTTTGTATTTAGAAATTTATATAAAATATTTGAAAGATAGAAAGTGAAAACATAGATATAAGCTTGGAAAGTTCTTTTGATATTAAAATACAAGAGGTGCCAAACATCTATAGTCAAAAGTATTGAAAAGAAAAATTGAAAAGGAGTGAACCAAAATCATGTTTCCTGCCAAAAGTAAAGCAAATGCCGTCGAACAATCGAAAAGCTCTACAAAAACGCTTTCCAGTTAAAAATGTCTCAATTTCGAAAATAAACACATTTAAAAACACTTGTGGACTCTGTAATAGACAGAGAGCTAAAGTTCTTAGCATATTTAGAAGCTGGAAGGAAAAGGACTTATTGAAAGATAAGAGAAAAATTAAGTTGATGAAGATTTTTAAATGATTATTTTGATGTTAAAAAAATAATTTTTGAAAAAGATTCCACTCAATTAATTTATTGTAAAAACATTTAAGGACTTGTTGAGATAGTAATAAATAAGAGAAAATTATTAAAAGATTACATTCTGAAGGTGGACATTGACGTTGGAGGTGGATTTTTTTGTTTAAATTTTATAGAAAAAGTGACACAATGTCAAAAGAAAAGTTTAGCTGTGAGGAAGGAATAATTAATGAAAAATATAAAGAAAGTGGCGTAAACAAACTTTTTATTACTGGCTTAACAGAAAACGTGGCTGAATCTCATTCAAACCTTGAGAAAATTATCACTATTTTAAAGCTAAATGATTAAAAATGCATTTGTGCTCTTGATATGAAATTAACCAATATATTTTTTTGAATTGAAAGTGCAGCATCAACACATCCTTGCATTAGGAATAATATTAGCAAAGAAAAAAGGCAAGATTTTGAAAATCATTGTGAGTTCAAAACTCTAGGTTTTAAGAATCCGCTAACTAGCTAATGCTTACAAAGCCGCGTGTAAAGATTTAAAAAAAAATTCTAGCTTTCAGTTGCATTTTACCTTCCGCTAGTTGAGCTGCTTGATGACTTAAAAGTTATTAAAAGTCCTAGCTCCAATAGATCTTTATTGGCAAACTAGTGGAACCAAATTTTAGGTTTTCAAAAGCCTAAACTGCATGATGGTCAATTTAAAGGTGGAGAATGTTCAAAACGGCTAAAACATATTTATGTGTTAGAAGAATTAATAATATATTCCTAAATTTAAAAAGATAAACATATTTTTTGAACTTTAAAAAGATAAACAAGATTTTTTGTTGCTCAAGAAAAGTTACCTCCAGATTTATATTTACACACCAATACAACTGATATGTTTTAAAAAAATCACGGTGATCAGAATTTAGGAATAATATTACCTTAAAATTAGGGCTTCACCCAACTAGCTCAAATACGTTGATAAAACGTTAGAACAATGTTGCGCGTTGTGTTGGCCCAGCATCAACCGACTATGTTGTTTTTATATCATTTTGGTTACAAATGCGACGTCGCTAACAGCCAAAAAACAACGTAGGCCCAAACTTGTATTTTAAGTTGATTCAACGTTGTATTTTACGTTGTCGAAACGTTGTATTTTAAGTTGATTCAACGTTATATTTTACGTTTACACAACGTTATATTTATTTTTGTAGGAATTAAACTTTTTTGTTATAATACAAACCCCATTCTTTGTTTTAAAGCTATGTAATTTTCAGTTAAAAAGCAACGAAAAAATGGCAATGAGTCAATGTGTGTCATTTTCTGTCATTATTTAGAAATAAAATCAATAAGTCAATACACAGCTTGCAAATTATATACTTATTTTTCAATCTGACTCAGTGTTGTTCTGTGTTATGAACGAAATAATAAAACAAGTCTTGAAAAAATGGAAATTAAGTGTTTTTTAAATAAGTTTTTTCATAGACCCAGTGTTTTTTTGTCAAAATTAGGATATTGCTGTCTGTGACTTTCTACACCCTGCAACAGACATGCTCTTTGTTGTGGATCACTGGTAATTATGGTCAAAAATTCTGAAATCAGTTTTACTCCTCTCTCTGCAGTATCATTAACGACCTTCACCGTACAAACAAATTTCTCAGTTTCTTGGTAACCTGGATTTCCTATCCACTGGTGAATTGGTTTAGCAAGCCAGTCTGTGTTTATACCAAGAATACTGAACAATGTGTGGGATTCAGGTCCAAGAAAATTTAGCCAACATGACGAGTGATTTTACGAAAAACCACTTTTCCAAGACGAAAACTCTCCGGCACTAGAATTTCTAGAGTTTTGCAGCCATCTCCAGTTTCACAGAGGATGAAACATGTTTATTGAAAAAAGCAAATGGAACTACCTCTTCTGTCAAATACCATCGATGATTGTTCATTTTTGAAAGAATAAAATCGAAAGGCGCATCAACGCCAATTCTAACTTTTGTCCAAGCAGGTGTGTGAAAAAGTGAAAGAAATTGATTCATTCTAAGTTTGATCTACATTTCCACGTCATATAGCATTTGTCTTAAAAACATGAACCTTTTGCAAGCATAGATGTTACAAGCCATCCACCGTGCTTGATGGATTGGCCAAGAAGCTTTAAAATTAGCGAAGAACTTATTTTTTGGTCCAAAAATATTTCCAAACAATTTCTTTCAAACTGCCCCGACGAAAATTACTGTGTCAGCAAGGTAAAGAAGTTTTGTACCTAAGTTTTCTTCAATCAGTTTAGCAGCATCATTTTGGATGCCACTTTTACTGGCTGTAGTATCAAATACTAATGCCACAACATTGTTGCTGAGATCCCAAGCTTCTGGCTTAAGTTTTGAGTCCGAAAGAGCAGGAACTCCCAGCAATTTCCCCTCACTATATTCCGGAGCTCCAGACACAAGCACGACTAACTGTTCATGTTGTTCAATTACTGTCTTACAACAGTTTTTCATCCCAGTGAAGGGCAACTAATTGAGGAGGGTTAAGTCTGACGCTATCTATAACATACTCAGCAATCTTCTGTCAATTTAACATTCTGCTCTTACGAGATGTTGATCTGGAGATATCAAAATCGTCCAAGTTTTCACCAGCTGCTTTAATCACCACAGAAACAATCATAGCTGTCTGATTATTGGATAGCCTGTTGGCTGCTAATGTATTTTTTTTGCATTGCATAATTCTTTTGAGTATGTGAAGAATAACAAATTTTGATCACTGATCCATTGGAGGTTCGTAATTCAAGTCCCACCTCATACCTGCATCTAATTTCGTAACAGCAATTGCAACATCCTGATCACTATTTTGTTCTTCATCGTCATCGACTTTCATGTCTTCATTATCCTGATCATCCAGTCTGTCTTCATTTTCTAATGTTTCTTTTTTTTTATCGTTTTGAATTAATTTCTGATTGCATATTTTAAATTTATTTCACTGGAATAAACAATATCTTGCATTATATTGCTGTAAATTATCATAACAGTTATTAGATAATAAATCGTGTCAATATCTAAAAGTTGTATTATGTTATTAACCAAACATGTAAAAATGCATGCAATTTCGCTACTGTAAAAAACACGAATTTGGGGGTTGTCTTTGAGGGCGTTGATGGGGCTCTAGAAAAATTATTAAAATTTAAAAAAAATATTTTTACATAGTACCCTAATAGTAGAATGGGAAAAACTTCAATACCGGTGTTTTGAAAAAAAATTTGCATAGTGAACAACCCTAATATATATATATATATATATATATATATATATATATATATATATATATATATATATATATATATATATATATATATATATATATATATATATATATATATATATATATATATATATATATATATATATATATATATATATATATATATATACACACAGGCCCGGATTAAGGTCTACAGTGCCCATAGGCTGTAAAATATTTGGTGCCCCCAATTAAAAATTTTTTTTTTACATATTTCTCTACTCGATACTTGAATAAATAATAAAACTTTATTTTAGGTTTATTAGCCACATCAATATGTACATGTATAGAATACCTTTGTGAAAACAAATAAAAACATAAAATTAAAATTAAACAAAATATATTTTAGATATATATATATATTTTTTTAAACTAGAAAAATTGTACAATCTGTAAAATAATTATTGACAATAAGCACAATACTATCCTGATGTTATTTTTATTTAAATAATATCGGAAATTTGAAATAGTAATAATCAATGCGCTTTGTCGTGCGGTCTTCTAAACCTCGTTTTATTTTTAGATTGTTATTTTTCCGTAGAACCGGTCGCACACCGATAACGTATGTGGAGCCGCAGACGGCAGACAATGCCAGTGCGTTTACTTATTTATATTTGTCGTAGCTCGCCGCCGATGATCATAAATTGGGTAAAATAGTATTTATACTATTTTACCCAATTTATGACCATTTTTTAAAATTTTTTTAAAATACTTTTTTTTATTTAAAATATTTTAAATGATTTTATAAAATATTAAACAGTATTAGTATTTCGTATACACGCGTCACGTGCATCGAAAATTCCTCCGTTTGATCGTACGTATGTTTTGTTAACACTATTGTAACTTGTAAATTTAAATTATAAAGGTTTTACTTTAGTGCGAGTAGTGCGTTTTATATATATAGTTTAGTGTTCGATATTTATGTAAAAATGGATCAGAAACGACATATTAGTGGAGCCCAAGCGAGAAAGCGTGTAATTTTTAAAAAAGAAAAAGAAGTGATTTTACTTAGTTAAATACCTAGGTTAAATAATTTTTTCAAACAAATAAATAACATTTCCCCTAGTTGTGTTGAAGATAATAAACTAGAATCTTCAAATGATATAACTATTACAAATAATTGTTTTACTACTTCTATTCAATGTACTGCGTCTTCTTCAGATCAATCAGTTGTTGATGTAAATGAGGAATCAGAAAATCTGAGCTAAATGTCATTCCTAATCCTCTTACGCAGAATAATACAAATAATTTTAAAGATCCAGCAGATTGGACAAACAGTAATATATGTCGTAATTATATTGCAAAATTTGGATATGATCAGAACATTGATGCAGATTTTACCTCATCAAAACGATCTTATTCTGATTATGATCGTTATTGTAGTAAATCAATCTTTACGAAAAATCGAAAAAACGGAGAAAATGTTTCACGGAAATGGCTTGTTTATTCAATTTCAAAATTTGTATTATTTTGTGCTCCATGCAAATTATTTGGATGCAGTACTCAACTGGGAGATGCTGGATTTAATGATTGGAAAAATGGACATTTACTTATTTCCAGGCACGAAAATTCTTTGGCACATAAAAATAATACATTAAGTTTTATTACATTACAAAGTGATGTAGGTAGAATTGACACTCAATTGGCAACACAAGTGACTGATTGAATGAATGACTGGAAAGCTGTTCTTCATCGAATTGTTGAAGTAATTAAATTTCTCGGTGCAAAAGGTTTATTATTTAGAGGTGATAATGAACAATTTAACAAAATTAACAATGGGAACTTTTTGGGAACGTTAGAGTTACTTGCTAAATTTGACCCTTTTATTGCTCAACATATAGAAAAATATGGGAATAGAGGGAAAGGAACTCCATCTTATTTATCATCCACAATCTATGAAGAACTTTTACTTTTGATGAAGAATGATATAATTAAAATTATATTAAAAGAATTAAAAGCAGCCAAGTATTATTCTTTAATTGTTGATTCTACACCTGATATAGCAAACGTCAATCAACTTGTTATTGCATTAAGATATGTTTTACCTAGTGGTGTACCTGCAGAAAGATTTTTAATATTCATTCCAAACAGTGGTCATAAATCTGAAGAAATGAGCAATGTTGTAAAGGATTTTCTTAATTCACACAATATACCAATTGAAAATTGTCGTGGCCAGAGCTACGACAATGCGAGAAATATGTCAGGTCAGTATTCTGGATTGCAGTCAAGAATTAAAAGTTTTAATTCATTTGCAGAGTATGTACCATGTTCTGCACATTCTCTTAACTTGGTCGGAACGTGTGCAGCAGAAAGTTGAAATTCTGCTACTTCATTTTTTATGCTTCTCCAGGAACTATACAATTTTTTTTCTAGTTCTACTGCACGTTGGGACATTTTAAAAACATATTTGAAGAAAAATCTTAGTGTAAAAAATTTATCAGTAACTCGCTGGAGTGCTCGTTTTGATGCTTTCCATGCTTTATTTAATTCTTATGCATTTATAATTGAAGCTTTTCATAGTATAGTTGATAATCAGAAAGAAAAAGCTGTATATAAAGTAGAAGCTAATGGGTTGCTTGCAAGATTAAAAACTTTAGAAACTGGTTTAATGATATGCATATGGAATTCAATATTAAACAGGTATTTTTCACTCTATAAATTAATTATTTTTAAATAATAAGTTATGCTTTCATTTATTTAATTTATTTTATTAGGGTCTGCTTAATAGATAAATAAATTAATATAAAGTTTAATATGATTTTAGTTTTAATGCTACAAATAAAAAAATACAATCAACTGACATTGATCTTCATACATTATTAGACCTATATAATGGCCTTGAAAATTACTTGGTACAGATCAGAGATGATTTTGATGTTTTTGAAAATAAGGCTGTAGAAATTACTGATTGTTCGGAGTATGCCAAAGATTCCAAGAGAAAAAAAAAGAGAAAGGTATGTTTAAATTATTAATTTTAAAATACACATAAAATAATTTGAAAAAAGTCATAAACATTAACAACATTAAAAACTTTTTTTTTTTTTAGGCTATGGCTGATGAATCAAGATCTCAACCTCTCACAGAAATCACAGGGAAAATAGATTTTATTAGAAATGTATATTATGTGATCATTGATACTCTTAAATGTCAACTTAGTTCAAGAAGACAAGCTTATGAAAAAATATCAGATATTTATGTGTGTATACCTACATTGTATAAAACACCGAGTTCTATTGTTATAAGGAACACATGTGAAACTTTGGCAAAATATTTTATTGATGATGTTGAAAACTCAAGCTTACTTATAGATGAGTGTATTCTTTTTTCAAAATTAATTTCCACGGAAAAAAATGTAAAATCTGTTCTCTCTATGTATAAGTACATCAAGACCAAAGAATTAGAGTGTATGTTTCCAAATTTAGAAGTAGTTATGCCTATGTACCTTAGTACAGCAGTTTCAAACTGCTCAGGCGAAAGAGCTTTTTCTGTACTTAAAAAAGTAAAATCCTACTTGAGGTCAACCATGAAGGAGGAAGGACTGAATGCATTAGCAATATTTAGCATTGAAGCAGAATTGGTTGAAAAATTAGATTTTAATGATACTATTAACACATTTGCCCATCAAAAAGCAAGAAAAAGAAAAGTATAAAATAATGGTTTGTTACTTTTTGTAATATGATTATTTTATATTTTTATATATCTAAAATATATTTTGTTTAATTTTAATTTTATGTTTTTATTTGTTTTCACAAAGGTATTATATACATGTACATATTGATGTGGCTAATAAACCTAAAATAAAGTTTTATTATTTATTCAAGTATCAAGTAGAGAAATATGTAAGAAAAAAATTTTTAATTGGGGGCACCAAATATTTTACAGCCTATGGGCACTGTAGACCTTAATCCGGGCCTGTGTGTATATATATATATATATATATATATATATATATATATATATATATATATATATATATATATATATATATATATATATATATATATATATATATATATATATATATATATATATATATATATATATATATATATATATATATATATATATATTGCATAAAAAATTTGCATAGTGAACAACCCTAATATATAAATATATATATATATATATATATATATATATATATATATATATATATATATATATATATATATATATATATATATATATATATATATATATATATATATATATATATATATATATATATATATATATATATATATATATATTGCATAAAAAATTTGCATAGTGAACAACCCTAATATATAAATATATATATATATATATATATATATATATATATATATATATATATATATATATATATATATATATATATATATATATATATATAGTGATTTTGTCGGTTAACCGTTTCAAAAACCGGATAACAGTTCCCATCATTTTGCGGTTAACCGACTATTCGGTTACGGAGGAGGGGGGGTTATAAAGGAGGGGGGATTTTTTATAAAAAATTTTAATTTATAAATTCAAATTAAAAAGTTTTTTACAAAACACGAATAAAACTTTTTAATTCTAGCGCGGCTTGCTGTCAAATGCACATTTTCTATCAGCCGTTTTATCATAATTTCAATATAATTTAATTTGCTTTTACTTTGGTGAGAAATAAAGTTTGACGATTTTTAAAGCTTGTTTTCGCTGAACTTTTTGTTTTTATTTGTAACTGATAAAATTATTTTTTAATTTTCAGGCCGATTTTCATAGAGTTTTTTTTTTAAATCTAAGATATAAATTTAACTTTGATAACAAGTAAAAATTATTAAACGGGGGGGTCTTAATAAGCTCAGGGTGGGTGGGAAAAATAATCAAAAATTAATAAACGGGGGGGGGGGGGACGTTTATTAGGAACTCGAGAGTAAAAACATGGAAGAAGACATTACAAAAAAATTACACATAAAATCGTACAAACATATTAACAACCACTATCAAATATATATGCACTATAATTACAAAACCACTTGACGTCACGGAACATTCTAACATTTAACTTAATATAATTACAAATTATAGGCCCTGCAAATATTTTTTTTATCAAAATGTTTTAATATCAGCGGATTTTTAAAAGCATTCTCTCATATAAAAACATTTGATCAGGAAAAGAAAGATGTTATAAAGTTAAATTGCGTGTATTTAAAAAACTTATTGTTATGCATAGATAGAAGCATGGATAAACTTGAATGTTCTCAAAACATCTTGGTCCGGAAAAATAATTTAAAGAACATTTGATAACACTAAAATACCGCCAAATTTACAAATAAACGAATTCTATTAATTCAAAAAACACGCTGAGTAAGCAAAAAAAGTTCCAGAATATTCCGATAAATCTTTCTTAAAAATGTATTGTTAAAGTTGCATAAGTAATAAGTAATACTTTGAGATTTCTATTGTAAATTGTTATAAGAATATATTATCAAACAAAACTGATTAAATTAACATTTAAATTAATAAAAGAAATTTATTATAATCTTTTATCAATTAAGATATGTCAAACAATAAGCGTCATAAGTAAGTTGTTACTTTCTATAAAAATTTTAAGTCGGTTTTTATTATTCGAAAATAGATATTTGATATTCGAAGAAAATCCGGTTAACCGAAAAACCGGATAACCGGCGAAATCACTATATATATATATATATATGTATATATATATATATATATATGTATATATTGCATAAAAAATTTGCAATATATATATATATATATATATATATATACAGTCTTGGCCATAAGTTTGGAACCGATTAGGTTTTTTGATATAATTACACTTTTTATACCCAAAATATCAACAAAAACTTTTGAAATCATTTTTATTTTAAATATTATATACAAGTAAATATTCTGTCATGTAAAAAATGGTATCAGTATTTTGAATAATGTCCTTTGGCACCCAGTACTGCTGCTATTCTCGCTGGCATTGAATCGGACAATTTCGCGCAGTATTCTGGGGTTATGGCAGTTGTCCATACACGCTTGATGGCATCAATCAGAGACTTCTCTGACGTTGGATTTGTGGCAGCAACCTTCTGCTTAATCATTGTCCACATGTTTTCTATTGGGTTTAGGTCAGGACTTGAGCCAGACCATGGACCCAAGACTTCGATATGTTTCTGTCTTAGCCAGTTGGTTACAACTGCTGCTCTGTGGCAGGGTGCACCATCATGCTGAAATACCTTACATTTCAGAATGTTCATGTGAGTGTTCAACTTTTCCTTTAATATCCCAAGGTAAACTTGAGCATTGATGGTTGTATTCTTTGGCATGAACCATATGCCACCTCGACCTGATGCCGAGAAACTTGCCCACACCATAACGGTAGGCGCCTGCTTCACAGTGGGAACAACATACTTGATGTTGTATCTTTGTTTTGCAGGTCTCCTGACATGTCTGATATATGAGGCAAACTGAGAAAAAGTTGACTCATCTGAAAACATAGTTTTTTTCCAGTCTTGTGCAGTCCAGTCTTTGTACTTGCGACAGAATGTCAAGCGGTCACGGATATTCTTTTTACTTAACATGGCTTTCTTTGCTGGACGACATGATGGCAGCTTGAATTCCTTCAAAAGGCGTCTTCTGATTGTTCTTGTACTGGCAGGAAGTGATGAATTTACTGCTATCTGGAGAGATGACCATGTTGGATTTGCAGCAGCAAGCCGATGTATCACCCGATCCGTTGTGGCAGAAGTTATGCGAGGTCGTCCAGACCTCTTTCTGGATTCCAGAGTGCCCAACTGCTTTGCTCTTGCAATGCCTTTGGTGACAGCAGACTTAGATATGTGCAGTATACCAGCTATTTTACTGTGAGAATAATTCTGCTGGTGTAGGATCATCATCTGTGCCCTTTTCTCCTTCGACAATTCAATACTTCTAGTCATTTTACGCACTGTACATGTTAATGTAGAATACTTACTGCTAATAATATAAATAATTATAAATTAATAGATCTATTTTTATGAATAGTATATATTATTGAATGATAATTTGCAAACATTTATACAAATAAAGCGATTTATTTGCATATTTTTACTTCTTATATAACAATAAAAGGATAAATTAATTAATTTTATACTTATAAGAAGTTAAGCCTTACCTTTCGCACTGATATGCAGTTAATATATATGTAAATCAGCTAATTAATTGATTAAAATATAATGTATAGTTTGTTAATATAAGTAAGTATATTTCAACATTAGTTCAACCGAATATTAGTTCAGGTAAACATTAGTTCAAGGGAACGATAGTTTAGGCATTGAACAGTGTATAATGCAGCTTAATGAGGGTCATATTGTTCACGATGCTCTGCTGCGGTGTAAAGTTACACGATTCACGTTTTGCAACGATTAAGAAGTCGCGAAGGCATTTAACTATGCAACTGATGCTGCATAAACACGATGCTGCAGCAGTTAAATGCTGTACGCGTCATAGAAACGTTCCTATGAGAAAAAAATTCATCGGTTCCAAACTTATGGCCAAGACTGTATATATATATATATATATATATTGCATAAAAAATTTGCATAGTGAACAACCCTAATATATATATATATATATATATATATATATATATATATATATATATATATATATATATATATATATATATATATATATATATATATATATATATATATATATATATATATATATATATATATATACAGGGTTAGTCAAAAGTTTTGTCTCCCCTTAGTGGCACTTTTTTTGAAGTACATTTTATCTCTTGTCAGCGTTGTAATTTATAGATAATTATTTTCAGTATCTAACCTTGACCTTAATACTGTTGTTTACTGATGTTATTTTTAAAAATATGTTTTTGACATAAAAACTATTTAATTTAATATACGAAGATTTTATTATAAAGCAGGATGGTAAGAATATTTAATAAGGTGTTGTTATTAAATAAACGTAGTTATTTTATAATGAGCATGATTAATAGATAGTATTTTGTCTATATTATTATAAAATGAAAACACGGATTGTTAGGGTTTAGTTTAGTGTTCAAAATTTTAAAGGTGAAATTTTCATCATGCATGTCAAAAGTTTTGTCTCCCCCCACCCTAAAATTAAATTTCAATTACAAGCGAAGTATTCTGGAAAACTTATGTTTTGTATTATTATTTTAGATGGGAAAAATAGCTGGTGTCACAAATACAGCTCCTGCTTTAAGAAAAAGAATGGCGGAACTGCAGATAGCCGGCATGACGAAGACACAAATTGCCAAAGTGTTGGGGTGTCATCCACGAACGGTTCAGCGGTACTGGACAAAATCACCATCGTCAAAGTTTAACGACAAGTTTCGTTCTGGTCGCCCGAAGGCTTTGTCACCAGCGTCAAAAAAAATCATCACCGAAACTATAAAAAATAAGTGGGGTTCATCTCCAGGTGCTTGCGCAAGAAAGCTGAACATGTCGCATCGATATCGGGGAAAAAATAAAATCGTATCAGAGTCAACTGTACGAAGATTCGTTCGCGAACAACCATGGGGTAAAATTGCTTATAAACAGCCAATAAAACCCCTACTAACTGCAAAAAATAAAGACGATCACTTAAAGCTGTGCCAGTGGTTAGACGAAAACGGGTATCTGGGCGATAACCATTTGGGGCGTATCAAGAGGAGTCACATTCTTTGGACGGATGAGTCGCCCATCGAACTTTTTCCGACTCCGAACCGACAAAATGTCCGCATTCGCACTGACGACAAAACTAAAATTATCCCGGCGCAGAAGCCAAAAAATGGACTTAAAATTATGGTTGCCGGTGGAATGTCAGGGTATGGTTTGACAAAATTAATAATTGTCCCAGAAGAAGTTACGATCAATGCTGATTATTACATAAATAATATTCTTCCAGTTTATAAAGAAGCTTGTGTAGGAAAACAAGCCGGTAATGATGCTGACTGTCGCCAACTTGTGTTTAGCCCTCAACATGTGTTATTTCAGCAAGATGGTGCTCCAGCACATTCTGCGAAGAAGACCCAGGAATTTTGTCGTAAAAATTTTGCCGCCTTTATCCCAAAAGGTCGGTGGCCAGGTAACAGCCCTGAATTGACCTGTATCGAACACTTGTGGACAAAACTTCAAGACAGTGTGCTGCTTGAACCACGGCCAAAAAATAGGGAAGAACTGGTACGCCGTGTTCAAAAAACTTGGAAATCAATGGATGGTGATTATCTGAAGGCTCTGGCGGAATCTCTGCCGAGTCGTGTTGCGGCTGTTCGAGCTGCAAATGGAGGACATACTAAGTACTAAGCATGAATTATATTTTTATTTTATTGGTTTATGTATTGTTGTGTTTAATAAATATGTATTTCTTGCAAATCAGTACTTGTTTTTGTATTAAAGTTGAAATTGTTAGACCAGTGGGGGAGACAAAACTTTTGACTAACCCTGTATATATATATATATATATATATATATATATATATATATATATATATATATATATATATATATATATATATATATATATATATATATATATATATATATGTATATATTGCATAAAAAATTTTCAATATATATATATATATATATATTGCATAAAAAATTTGCATAGTGAACAACCCTAATATATATATATATATATATATATATATATATATATATATATATATATATATATATATATATATATATATAGTATATATATATATATATATATATATATATATATATATATATATATATATATATATATATATATATATATTAGGGTTGTTCACTATGCAAATTTTTTTTCAAAACACCGGTATTGAAGTTTTTCCCATTCTACTATCAGGGTACTTTGTAAAAATATTTTTTTTTAATTTTAATAATTTTTCTAGAGCCCCATCAACGCCCCCAAAGACAACCCCCAAATTCGTGTTTTTTACAGTAGCGAAATTGCATGCATTTTTACATGTTTGGTTAATAACATAATACAACTTTTAGATATTGACACGATTTATTATCTAATAACTGTTATGATAATTTACAGCAATATAATGCAAGATATTGTTTATTCCAGTGAAATAAATTTAAAATATGCAATCAGAAATTAATTCAAAACGATAAAAAAAAAGAAACATTAGAAAATGAAGACAGACTGGATGATCAGGATAATGAAGACATGAAAGTCGATGACGATGAAGAACAAAATAGTGATCAGGATGTTGCAATTGCTGTTACGAAATTAGATGCAGGTATGAGGTGGGACTTGAATTATGAACCTCCAATGGATCGGTGATCAAAATTTGTTATTCTTCACATACTCAAAAGAATTATGCAATGCGAAAAAAATACATTAGCGGCCAACAGGCTATCCGATAATCAGACAGCTATGATTGTTTCTGTGGTGATACAAAGTATTGTGAATTCTAAAATGCAAACCGTTTCTTCTGGATATTTTTTTAAAATAAATTATTTCTGCTTCGGTATGAATTTCGTACACTTAAATGCAATTTGATAAAATTTAAAATCTATTGATGAATAGAATAAAACCGGTGCAAGGTTTTTAAATTATTGCGTTAAAATTTTACTGCGCGGCAACTTTCAACCGTTAAAGATTCCCTAGATATTACTGAAGCAGTAATAAATTAATGTTATAATTTTACTGATTTGTTAGTTGACGATTTCAAAATGTACACAAATACTAACTTTAATGATATAACGAAATATTTAAATGAAAAAAAGTTTCCTGAAGATGTATGTGAAAGAGGGAAAAAAGCGAATTTCAAACGTCAATGTAAAAACTTTGAAATAGTTGACAATAAGTTGATGTATTGCAAAAAAGGTATTGGCAAGGTGAGGAAAATTTTTTTCGTGGAAAGAAGTTTTTCAATAATTTAAACGATTTATCTAAGTAAAATAAAATGGTTAAACAATATTCTGAGTTGTGATTGCTTTACTGTGAATTAACATAAATGACATTTTTAAAGCGAAATAAAGCAAATTCTCATAAATTCGAAATTTCAATATAGCTTTAAAACAACTCAAAATAATGTACAATAAAAATAAAAAACTACAAACAAACTTTTGTTTATTCTAGGTCGTTGTGGTCATAGATTGAGAAGAGCAATTAAACATAGTTAAAGAAGTCCATGAAGGTTTTGGAACTTCTGAGAAAGCTGTTGCATTAGCCAGCCAATTTCTACACGTTTTTTTTGGCATTCAATAGTGGAGGATATTACAAAACATGTAACTCAATGTGAATGATGTCAAAAAACCTCTAACAGAAACTTTAAAGTGTCTCCTGCTTTAAAACCTGTTATAGTAGAGCAACACGTAATGAAGCAAGTTGGTGTTGATTTAATTAAATTACCTGCATCAATTGGATTCAATTACGTTATTGTTCTTATTGATTATTTCTCTAAGTGGACTGAAGCTGAACCTTTTATTGACAAAACAGCAATTTCAGTAGCATTATTTCTTTACAAAGTTATTTGCAGACATGGTTGTTTTCAAATACAAATAAATGACCAAGGTCGAGAGTTCGTAAATTCATCTATTGCACTGCACGACATGACTGGAGTTCAGCAACGTGTCACCTCGGCTTACCATCCATAAGCCAATGGCCTTGTAGAGAGACAGAATCAGACAATTAAGAAAGCCATTATCAAGGTCTTAAATGAAAATGTTTTAGGTTGGGTATCAGTTTTAGATGGAGTGCTTTTTGCTCTACGTGTTAAAGTGCACGATTCAAGCGGGTATTCACCATTTTACCTTATGTATAACTGACAACCTTGCTTTCCGATTGATGTAAAATACACAGATATACTCAATGGGGATAATTATGAACCTGTATATGATAAAGAGGTTTTCCAAAAAGCTTTACAAATGAAAAGAGGAATTAAGGAAAAAGCCATGAACAATAATGTTTTTTCACAACAAAAATTAGACTATGACAGAAAGCATGCAACGTCATCAAAATTTGTTGTTGATCAAAAGATACTCTTGAGAAATTTTAAAAGAGATGATAGGAAAGGCGGGAAAATGACTTTCTCATGGCTGGGTCCATATGAGATACTTAATATTTTATCTAACTCAACATGCTTATTAAGGAACAGTTAAGGCGACACATTAAAAAAGAAATACTCTCTACATCATATTAAAACATTTGTTGAAAAGAAAATTTATTCAAAACTGTGTAATTTATCTACTGAGTGTGATAATCATGATGAATGTCACTCCAAATTAATGAAACATCCCTCCAAAGAAATTCGCCAAAAAATAGCTGAAAAACAAGGGCTCAAAATATTTATTATGCCAGATCTTACTGACGGAGAAGAAAATCATGTACCTTCCAAAATGCATGTATGGAAAGGTGATGGCAACTGTTTTTTTCGTGCAATTTCGTTTTTGCTGACAGGTTCTGAGTGTCAACACATACATGTTCACAATGTTGTTGTAAAGCACATGATATCAAAATCTTGTTCCAGTCTCTTATCAGGATATTTAGGTGATGATGTGGAAAAGTTTATCACTAAAAGTGGTATGGCTACAAATTGTATATGGGCTACAGATGCAGAGATCCTAGGTACTGCAAATCTTATTGGAATTGATATTGCTGTGTGGTCATTCACTGGACTAGCATGGCTCAAATATCCAGCATCCGTTAAACTCGACCAACTAACAGCTAATACTTTAGAAAATTTTAGAAACTTTTAGAAAATAAAAACAATAATCATTATAATGTTGTTTTGTCACTAAAACCTCTATAAAGTAAAAAATGTTGTTTTATATGTTTTTTGTTATAAAATCCGTAATAATTATCTCATGATTGCATGTTTTTCACAACAAAGGGAACATAAATATTTATGTTCTCTGTTATTAATAGCTTTTTTTGTAATAAAACATTAAAAAGGTTTTGTCAAGGATCTCTATTTAATTAATAGCTATTTAATTTATTTTTAAATAAGATTTCGTCGCACAAAAAAAGAAAATTACTTTACAGTAAAATAATAACGAGCGCAGTAATATTATCACGGTAAAATAATACTGCCTCAGTAATATTTTAACGTTATAGTTTTACCGCTAGGGAATCTTTAACGGTTGAAAGTTGCCGCGCAGTAAAATTTTAACGCAGTAATTTAAAAACGTTACACCCGGTCAAACCGCACACTATATTATTCCGCACACTTATCGAAATTATCAAATACAAATGAAAATAGATTCAAATAAGAAACCATCTCCTCTATTCGAATTGATAAAATTATATGCCGATTCAACTCCATTTTTTTCTTTTTTTATACGACTTTAACAGGGAGTCAAAAATTTTTATACATTTTGTATCGTTACGAACAAAATAGCTCTTGAACCGAAACTGATGTAAAAATAATTTTAGCATTATCTTGTTTGAAATTTAATTTTAATTCTGATAGTATAATTTTTTATGCAGTTAGAACAAAAAGTTAAATAAAAAATGAAAAAAGTAAAAAAAACTCTTTTTTCTGATTCTGATTAATTACTTAGTTTAGTTTTTCACAAGTGACAAGCGCCTACCTTTAAATAATTAACTTAGTGTTAATTCCGGTTCAATTAAAAATGAACTATAATGTTATTTGTAAATATAATCATCTGTTACTCATTAAAAACCAATTATTATAATATTTTCTCAATATAATCATCACTCACTCACATCAATTTGACTCACTCACTTTAACATGTCAACTAAAAAAACAAAAGCATACAAGAAAGCCACATTAACTGATATGAAAGAAAGTAAAACATCACTGAGAAAAGCTGCATTCAAAACATGGCGTTCCAGTCTCAATGCTCAAAGATCGCAAAAATAGCAACAACAAAGGCTTCCATGGCTCAGGTACAACAACGGTACTCTCAAATGAAACAGTAAGATTTATGGTGCATGTGTTCCAATTACTTGCTGACTGGGTTTATGGTTTACCCCAAATGAAATCCTAAAATTTGTATGTGACTACTTTAAACGCGAAGATCAATTGCACTTATTCTAAAATGGCAAGCCTGGTAAAGACTTGTTTTATGCATTTATGAAGAGATGGTAATAAGAAGTTTCAATAAGAAAAGCGTACAACTTAGCATTTAAAAGAGCCACATCTAGTACGCAAGAAATAATTGATCGTTATTTTGAATGTGTTGCCAATCAATATTAACAGACTGGTATAACTTCTGGGTTGCATATTTGGAATTGCGATGAAACAGGTTTTTCGGGTGATTAAGGCAAAGCAACCGTAGTGTGTCGAAAAAGGACAAGACATGCATTTAACTTAATGGCAACAATGAAAAAATTCATTATACTGTAAACAATTGCTGCAACGCTGATGGGTATTTTGCATCACCATTTGTGATATACAAAGCCAAAAGAAACTTTCGTCCTGACTGGGCAAGAGGTGGTCCAGTTGGCACCAAATATTCAATTTCAAAATCAGGTTGGATGGTCAGGATGGATCAACTTCAAGTTTTGATAGGTTTCAATCATGTGTTGAGCGTTGCAAAAACAGTATTGAGATAGAGTTGAAGAAGTTTTTTCAAGCCAGAAGTCAATCGTATGTTAAGAGATCGAAGCAGTGCAACATGTCAAAACTTGGCGGAAAATGTATTACCGAAGAAAATGTGATCGAGTTCCTCAAACAAAAAGATGAAGAAAAACCAACAAAGGAAACCGTTGCTAAACTTAACGCAAAGCGTAGACTCTCTATGCCAAGTACTCAAATGCCTGAACCTCTGCAAAACAATAATGAAGAACAAATACCAGCAGCCAAACAATTAAAAGTTGCAAAATGCAAAAAATGTAGAGTACAGTTACACACAGAAATATTGTAATGGGAGAATTCGATATGTCGGGAACGGTTGTGCAAAGAAACATGTTTAACAAAGAAATGTGTAGTTGGAACTAAATTTTTTGTTGCAAAAAATGTAAAAACTTAAGTATAGTTTAATATAAATTTACATTTAATATTTTCGATAATTTTATTATTTTTTTTAACATATATTTATATTATCTTATGTAGTTATTTATTACCTATCTAATAAAAAAAAAGAATAAAAGATGAAAAATAAAAAAGTTATTTAATTTTTATTGATAAGTGTGCGGTTTGACTCTGTTTTACTCTATCAATTTAGTTTATAAAATTATTATTATAAAACTCAGTAAATTATTGCCTTCACATTTGGGGTTGGGGAAGAGGGCATATTTAAAGGTTTTTTTAGATCATGGAGCACAAGTATTAGTATACTAATACTTGTGTTACATTAGTATACTAATGCTTGTTGATATAAAGAAGGATTTAATATGAATTACTTTTTTTCTTTCATTATATATATATATATATATATATATATATATATATATATATATATATATACTATATATATATATATATATATATATATATATATATATATATATATACATATATATATATATATATATATATATATATATATATATATATATATATATATATATATATATATATATATATATATATATATATATGTTTTGTGCTGTCTGGGTAAATTTTGTTCTCCTCATAATGGCTACTAGAGAATTTCAAAATTCTTTTGATGTGTTTTGCTATGTATGTGGTTATTATAATGGCAAAAATCAGATATTACATAAGGTTGTAAAAAGTACCATATTGTAGACAGCTTACGCAAAATATTTCGGAATGTCCGTTGATAATTTGGGTAAACCATGGGTCTCTCGTGTGAAACGTGGAATCTGCCAAACTACTTTAACAGGATGGTCATCAGGTAGAAGAAAAACAACATTTGCCGTTTTTTCGTTCCCAGAGCATGGAAAAAGCCGAAGAACGATGACTGTTACTTTTGCATTATTGATTTTACAAAGTAAAGAAAAGCTAAAAGGACACAAGTTCTACAATATCCAGGCATGCAATCATTTACAGCACCTCTTCCACGTGATGGCAGCCTACAGGTACCGCAAACCAGCACAAAATGTAATTATAGTTCTTATCATACTATTTATAAGCCTTAAATTTAATTTAAATAAAAATTAAGTATTTACTATGGATTTATTTTTTAATGAAGTTTTGAACGCATATTTGTTATTTATTTGTCTATGATAAAAATACTATATGTTGTTTTTTCATTCATATCATCTCAAGAGTCAGCAAGTAACAGTAGCATAGACATGCTTTTTTACCAACCAGAGTGAGGTAGAAAATTTAATTAGAGACTTAATCAGATTACTTTCATCAGACTGCAGGACATATAGGTACGAAATAAAACATAAAGAGTTTACTATAAAAAAATGAAATTTACTATAACTTGTGTAACGATCTATGTTATTGTAAAAATGTGACTGGTTTGTATACTTTTCTTGGACTCGAGCATGATAATGCACAATGGTAACTATTTAAAAATTGTCTCAAAGCAGTGTTACTCCAAAATAAAAATAAATATCCATCTTGACTCAGATACATTCAGTACAGAAAAAAGAAGAATATGATAATGTCAAAAGAACTTATTGACAAATTTAATTATTCTGAAATCAATTGGGATGTTTGTGGTTATTTCAAGAATCTTGTTTCTTTGCTAGGTTTGCAAGGGGGATGCACTTAGTATTAATGCTTTTTTTGTATATGGGACAATAGAGTTGATGTCAATTATTAGAATATTAATTGTCCTTCGAGAGTGGAGCTACAGCCAGGGTTTTTCAATATTCTCTAGAAGCCTCTAGTAGATTTCAACAAAGTCTTATAACCCCCACTTCATATCAAACTAGGATTATAAAAACAGAGTTTTTAGATTTTTGAGGAGAGGTTTTTCAAGAAATTCGACTCATGTTTCCAAAGCTATCTGAAGCAAAGATCAAAAATAGTATATAAAGCAATGTTGAAGTTAGAAAAACTCAAAAAAGCAATGATAAAATTTGAAAAAAAGCTTGGTGTACATTTCGTGATGTAGTTTGTGGATTCCTAGTAAATTACAAGGACCTTAATTACATACATCTCGTTGCAAAGTTTATTTCAAGAAACTGGGTTGTTGTCAGGATTTGGGTCAAATACATTTGTGATCAAAATATTTGTGGTCAAATACAATATCAAATACAAACACGTTAACTCTAGAATCCCTTATACAAATTCATGTACAAATATATCTAATCAGCATTTTCCAAACACAAATGTAAATACAAATATTTGTATTTTAAATTAAGAAAAAATGTTTTTTTCAAGAAAATACAGATAAAATGGTACACTAAAAAAAGAAAACAAGTCTTTTTATAAATATTATTTTAAAGCCAATTTTTACAATATTTTGATGTTAAAAAAGAAAAACACATCTTTTTCCAAAAAACGTAAGTCAACCTAGTTTATCGAATTGCAAATGCATTTCAATCAAATATTAATATTCTTAAAAATTTCCAATCAAATACTATACAAATGCAAGTACGATAGTATAGCTTATTATTACCAAATACAAATACGTATTTGACCCAACCCTGATTGTTGTATGTTCATAATGATTCATTTTTTGCACTCGCACCTATATTTCTTACTAGAAAAAAGTGCTATATGCTATGTAATTAGCCTTACATAAATAAAATAAATTGATACAAGATACTGACTTAATGAAAGCTTGCACTTATATTAACAAAACATAAAATAATATACATACATATATATATATATATATATATATATATATATATATATATATATATATATATATATATATATATATATATATATATATATATATATATACATATATATGTATATATATACATATATGTATGTATTTGTTCCCGTGTTCCTGAGCAAAAGTATTGAAAAAAAACATTAATTTGGTTCTCTTGTTGAAAAAAGCCACCCACAAACCTAAAATTCAAATTTACTATATATGCGTATGGATAAAAATTCAAACAATTTTATGATTGTTATTTTTTAATTCTAATTTTTTAATTGTAGAGTTATTATCTAGTTTTTAGGATTTTAAGAGTTTATTGTCACATTGTAACACTCTAAATTACAAAATAATGTTAAATTACGAACTTAAATAACAATTCTACAAGTACGAAAAGCTACTGTATATATTGAAAAAGTGTTGTGCAGCTTCATTAAATTCAGCTTTTTTTATTCAGCTTAATCAAAACATAATATACAGTTCTTATGCTTTGTTAGACAAAATAAATCTAAGCGTGAGGTTCTCTTTTTTCTAAAGATGTCAAAAAGATCTTGAAGACACTTGATTGCTTGTTCCGTGCACTGGTTTGTTCTGAAAATTTCCAGTCTCGATGGTTCTTGATTCAAAAACTTTTTCATCAAGTTTAACACTTTATCGTGACTGTGCAAGCTTCTACATAACTTCCGATAATCATCTGCATTGCACATTTTGTTAGTAAATAAATGGTTTACCCCTCCGTAATAGATAGATCTACAAATGTCAAGTAGTGAGTTTTTTCTCTCTGATGGAAGAATAAATACTGAAAGAGCTAGTATTGCTCGAGAATTCCATCTTACATTATTTAATTTTAGTATTTTCTGAAATTTCACTTTAGAAAACACTTCAAATTCTTCATAAAAAGCGGAATACCCGATATAAATGAAATAAAAACTTCAAATCATCACGCCATCCTGCTGTTTCAGTAATAACTTCTTTACCATTCTTAAACTTCTTCCTGAACTGTTCGCAGTTCTTTACAAGTTCCAGGATAAACTGATATTTGAAATAGGGCAACGTGTTGTTTATACTAAGTTTTCATCCAATTAATACGCAAATTACTTGGTCAAAAACATGATGTTGACAACCGATGAATTGTGGTTCTTTTAGTTCCTTTTAGTAAAACCTCTTTGTAACTGACTGATAATCCCCTCAGCCAACATTGACAGACGGGTAGCGTATGGTTTTTGTCTGAGCTTACGGGAACGGGATTTTAACGAGAAAGTGTTTTGGTTTCCGGACGGGCCCCATATGGTAAAAAATTTTGAATTTGCTTGATTGGGTTTTATCTGGTTTTTATCAGGGCCGAAGGATCTGGGGAATTGACGGGTTTCCCATAAGGTTCCCAATAAGTTTAAACTGACAATTAAAAAAATCATAACAAAATTTACTCGACTCCATTTATAATTCGTATAATTTCAAATGTTTACAAAATATTCAATCCCGTGGACATGCGCACTAAACTGGCAGGCAAAAAATATAAATATTCTGCAATAAACATTTAGGAAACTTGCATTTTATTATTTTTTCACCTAAAATTACAGCTCTAGATACGTTTGTAAGTTATTTAAAAAAATGCCTGATAGTTGCTGTGTAATAGAATGTGCAAATAGAAGAAGTTTTACAAAGTTTTTAAGTTTTTACCGCATTCCAAATGGTCATTCCACAAAAGAATTTAACTTTGGCTGAATGCTCTTCATAGAGAAGACTGGCCTGATAAAATGATAAAAAATGCTCGTGTATGCAGCAAATACTTTGTTTCAGGTCAATATTAGCTCCGATTTGTTCATTTTTATTCAACATAATCTTTTATATTTATATCTAAGTGTGAGTGCAGTGGTAAATTTAACACAAATAGTATTATTAAAAATGTTTGAGGTATACAGTCAACAGTATTTAAAGTTATTACTAGTTCAACTTTAGTTTGGATTATAAAGCTTTTTGTAATCATATATTCTCTCAAAGGTATTTCATTGTAACATAATAATGTTCATTTTATACTATTTATAGGTAAACGATCTGATGAACCTAATCATCCAGATTATGTACCTTCAGTTTTATAGTACAAACCCAATAGTTTAGGTCATAAACGATTGCAGAGATATCAAAGATATCAATCACGAGAAAAGAAACAAAAAACATTTTCAGGAGATAATATTTTTAATGAACAATCAACATATGTTGAAACTGAAGAATGCTACACACAAAATATTGCTATTGAAGAATCTATGTTTTCTGAAAATGAGAAGTTTTCTGGAAATAGCACAGAAGAATCTGTGTTGTTTAAAAGTGTTGGTATCCAATGTGATTTGAGCATGGAAGAGTTATTAAAAGAAAAAATTAAAAATTAGTCATGGAATTACGTGATAGGAACATGGAAGTTTATCTTTTAAGACAAGAAAATGAAGAACTTAAAAAAAGGGATTTGATTTTCAGCATTGAAAAAATAAAAGAAAACAATGCTCATTTAAATTTTTTTACGGGGCTACCAAATAGGGCAACATTTGTATAGATTCTTTCTTTATTAACAAGGACAAATGATGTAAAGCTTTGTTCATCTCGTTTATCAAAAGAAAATCATTTGTTAGTTATACTTATAAAGTTGCGACTTGGGTTGTTAAATAAAGATATTGCATTTCGTTTTAGTGTCTGTGAATGTGTAATATCCAGAATTTTGAGAAATTGGTTACCAGCACTAGCCATTTGCTTACAATCCTTAATAAAATGGCCTAGTAAATGTGTAATAAGAAGTAACCTGCCAGAGTGTTTTATGAAGAAGTTTAGAAACTGTGTATGCATAATTGAATGCTATGAAATTTTTATTGAAAGACCATCAAATCTAACAACTCGTGCTCAATCATGGTCAAATTATAAACACAACAACACAGTAAAATACTTAATCGGGATCAGACCAACAGGTGCAATTACTTTTTTGTCTGGTGGTTGGGGAGGTCGAGTTTTGGACAAGGAGCTAACAAATCAATCTGGCTTTTTCAAATATATAAATTTTGGAGATTGCATTTTAGCAGATTGGGGATTCCTCATTAAAGATGAGCTTGCAGAGAAAGGAGCAAACCTTTACATTCCAGCATTTTTTAAAAACAACAATTTAGTCCACAAGAAGTTGGAACTTCAAGGCAACTGTCAAATGTCAGAATACATGTTGAACGCATTATTGGCAGAGTCAAACAATTTAGAATTTTACAAACAACCGTGCCGATCAGACAAATTGATCTGTTAGATGATATAATGGTTGTAATATCGGCCCTTGTAAATTTAAACAAAGGCATTATAAAGTGATACAATGTTTTGCAGAATTGTATGAAATCTAAGTTGGATAAAAAAACAACCTAATAAACCACACCTTTCTGTCTTTATCAATTTATTGATAAATCTCCTTACATTTTGCTTAAGAATATTTACATAAACTATATTTATATATAACTAAGTGTAGTTTTATTTTATCTATAAAAAAGCCTAAGGAACCTTTGGGTTGTGTTAACATCACAGAGCCCAACTAATGATTCATACAGCAAATAATGTTGTAGAGCGGTTTACCTTGCAAATATGTTACAAGCCTTAGGCATTTTGCAGTGGGTAATCAAGAATCAAAAGGTGCATACTGTTTGTAATAAATAGCTTATTTTATTTAAACATGACATTTTTCTATTGTGTTATATTACTATATCTAATAAAAATATAATATGAATACATAACCATAACATAAATATTAGTTATCGCTAAATGGTACTTTTAATAAAGAAATATAGTAATCAACTCCTGCATTGAGGACAGAACCAGAAACCTCTTGGTTTCCTTGTAACATATACACATTAGTAATAAAACCATTTTTTGGAATAATTTGCATTACTGCATGAAATCATGAGACCAAATTCAGGTTTCATGCAAAAACAACACTGTTTTCTATGTTGAAAGTCTTCGTCTCTTTTTCTGCTGACAATTTATGGTAAAATAACATTGAAGAAATATTTAGCCAAAACATCAACAACTACTTTAAGAAAATCATTATCACGCTGTACAGTACACTGTAAATAATTGTTTTGCTCAACTGGGGACCACATAAAAAACTCACCGAAGGTAACTTTGCAAACGAACATTTGTAATTGCATCTGGAAAAAGTAAGGGTGATTTGGTTTTAGACCATTACTATTAAGGGGAAATTTTTCATTACTTTGCCAGTTAATAAAACCATTTTTATAATTATATGGGCATTTAATCTCTAAAACACCCTTTCCATGACAAGAACAGGTAAATATTCCATCAGGAGAAGCTCCCAAAAAAGGCATATCAGCCATAACATAAAAACCAGAGTTAATAAACGAAAAATTGCTGTGCTTCTTTAACTGGACCTGAACTGGAAAATGTATTTTTGGCACAATTTTCCATTTTCTTACCGTATTGTGTAAATTTGCTATAAGAATCTTTTTTATATTGCATGGTTTCTTGGATAAGAGATTCACTGAGAACAAATTTATTTGTGTGAAATACATTAAAACATATTGAAGCTGTAATTCTTCCTGCCCGATGAACCTGCCAAGCTGATGATAGATTTTGTTGATATATTACTTTGGCAAGTTGATCGTATTGTTTTTCAAAATAAGTTTGACTAAAGTCTTCATAAAGTTGTTTAGAGTGTTTTAAAAGCTCAAACTGAGATTTTTGCAAGTAGGATCAAACAAACTAGTTATAGGTTCTGGTAAACAATTCATCTCATCTTCAGAACCTGACTCAGTATCACTTGATTTATGATGGCTATTACTATCTAAGCTGGTAAATATAACAGATTTAGGATTGGATTGGCGTAAGGTGTTAAAGTCGCTGATTGATATGCAAAATGATGGGTCAATATATGAATAATTCCCATTTAATTTAAACATAGTTGATGCTCTTATACTTTTTTTTTTTAATACAAGCTAATTAATTGAGGGTAACTGTCCTCTTTTTTTATTTTTGCTAAAATTCATAGCACTAAATGGTTCTGCATTAACACTGCGCTTTGAGGCATTCCATGAACAAAGCTGACTTGTTGACGCATCTTCTCTATTTAAGCAGCCTCAAGTTTAAAAAGTAGCCTCAAGTTTAAAAAGTAGAGCTGCAATATGTGAGCAAGCTGAACCTAGTCCCACTGGACAAGTGCAGCTGTTTTTTTTAACCCACCCAACTTTGTGAAGACAAACCCATACATCATACATCGAACTTTTTATGCTGACTCGCTGGCTCGGAAGAACCTAAATAAAGATAACACCTATTTGCAGTAAAATATGAAAATTTATTTCTATATAATCAAATTTTTTCAACTTTGCTATACTCTAAAAGGAAGTTCTCAAAATTTAAGATTTATTTTTTGAATTATAAAAAAGTTGGATGTAATGAAATGTTTATTTAATTTCTCCTATTCTATATAGCGTAACTAAGTTATTTGACAGTGATAGTGAACAAAAATCACTTTGCTACTAATATACTAAAATCAAGAGCAAACAAATTAGTTTAAAATCAACATATAATATATATACCCACATATACATATATGTATATGTATATAAAAATGCAGCTGTGTATGCAGTAAATTTATTGCAGACATGTGTATGCAGACAGAATTAATAACTGATTATCTTTATTTCAACTATGGACCTTGTACTTGTTGTCTCAAACAAAGTAATAAATAAAAAAATAAAATATAACCTTAGTTTTTATAAAACATTAATCTTCGTTGATGCTGGGAGCATACCAACAATCCTGCACATGGCCACATAAAAAATATGTTTTATATGCCTCCAATGATTTATATGCTTTGGTATTTTCTTTTGTAAACTCACGAGGAGTGTCTATGAGAAAAATTAAAACGTCTCTCCAAGTAATGTCAGGCAACTTTGTAATGTCTTTCTTCCAAACACTTTCATTAAAATTTTCTGGATTTACTTCAATTGGGTTTGAAATATTCATTTTTTACTTATTGATAATTGATTTTAATATTTTAAATAGTTATGTTTATCAGTTAAAAGTAAATGTTGACTATAGTTAAACCGCTATTTTAATTTTGTTTTGCCTGCTAGTATCTGCGCGCTTATTGTTTACATTTTGCTTATACGTCACTTGAAATTGGTCTATTGTGCGTGAAATAAATCTAAAAATTTAACTTTTATGCATTATATTTTTTGTATACATATTTACATTGTAATTAAAGAGAAAAATTTTTTCGATGTAATTTTTCACTGCGAAACTCCATTAAAAAGACGTTGTCTTAGAATTTCATTTATTACCATTATATAAGAATTTTTTTATATTTTTTTAAAATAAATTAACAAAGTTAAACATATATGTTTAACATATGTTCCAATCTAAATATTAATACGCTAACGAATATTATTAGTGCGCATAGTAACGCATAGTTTCGCCTATTGTTCGTGTTGTTACTTACGGTTCTGTATTCTGTAAAATACACTATTTCTTAGTTTTTAAGTAGTTTCTAGACTTTTTTATGCGTGGTTATATATGGCTCATGCGGTCTTTCGAGTCAGGTCAGCAAGCGAATTATGCTGTTATACTTTTATATTTAAGAAGAATTGATGTTGTTCACTGTTTAAAATAAAAATTTTAATGATCGTTTGTTTGTTGTTGTTTGTTTTTATTTTTCTAATTTTATAGCCTGTTTTCATTTTTTAGAAGAAGTTAAATTATTTATAGATTAAGATTATTAGATTATTTATAGATTAAGATTATTAGATTATTTTTTGTAAAAAGAATAATAAGAAAAAAATTTTATCAATGTATTTAAAATGAAAAGTTAAATAAAATAAGTTTGCGTTTATTTCAACCTATTTTATATTTCTCTCTATCTATATTTTATATTTTATATTCTTAGGAAAAATAATGAGGAATAGAAAAATTAAAAAAAATTCTTCTGGAATTTGTCAAAAGAATTTTGTGTTATGCTTCATTTTAAGGTATCTGTAATTTTGTTTATTAGAAATTTTTGATTTTCTTAAATGGTTTCATCTTTTTCCTTCCTATGTTGTGAATTGTAGTCTGCATTCTTTGTTACATTAAAAATAATTAATGCTAATAAATGTTGTTTTATAGTTGTTAAAGGTTTGCATATATGTTTTTGATAAATACGTGTTTGTGATGATATATGTTATATAGTTGTTTTATAAATGTGTTTATATAAATGTTTTTATAATAGTATGAAATATAAAATTGTTAAATGAGGTGTTTTTATATGTTATACAAAATTAAAAAAAATATTGTTTTTTATAGTTAGTATAACTACAAAACACAATATATTTGAGATATAGATCTAGAGCAAGATTCGTCAACCTTACTAGTCAAGCGGTGTTACTGCTTTAGGTCTAAGTGTAGTCTAGCAGTAGGCAACCCATAAAGTCATGACCTTTTATGGTACGAGTTAAAAATGTTTAAGTAGACATTAGGTAGATAATGTTTTGTAGCTTGAAATGATAGGTTATATAAAATCTTTATAAAATTTTATTAAGTATTTAGTTTATTGTAATCTTTTTTTAAATTGTACTTTTAAATTTAAAGCTTTGTGTTATAGATGTTAATATTGAAAGTATAAGTTACTATAATTCTTAGATGGGGTCTAGCGTTAAAAGATATTTATGAGTAATTTCATGCTTTCACATGCTTTCACATGCTTTTAATAATTGGAATAAAAGCCATGACAATATTTTGTTATAAATAAAATTTATCTATAGTGTTGTTAAAATCTTTGCTCTTTAAAAAAAATGTTTCTGGATTTTCAATAAATGTATAATAATTTCTCTTGCATGAATGAATTGTGGATTAGGATATAATTGTGTTATTATATGTTTGTTTTTCTATATTTAATTTTAATGTGAATACGCTAATTTAATAGTAGTGTCGTTTCACTTTGGTTTTTAATAAAGAACTTTCTAGGCTTTTCTAAAAGCATTTCTTTACTCCGTGTGGTCTTTCAAGCAAGATCTACAAGGCGATTAGAACTGATGTAATTTTAGTTACAAGTGGAGTTGATGTTGTTCTTTGTTTAATTTTACAATAAAAATTTAAATGAATGTTAGTTTGTTGTTGGTTATTCGTATTTTTTCTAAATTTTATAGTCTGTTTCTTTTTCTTTAAATAAATTAAGACTGTTATTTGTGGACATGTTAGTGTATTTACATAAATTTGCGTATATTTCAGTATATTTTATATTCAGTATATTTCTCTGTATCTATATGTATATTTTCTTTAGATAAAAAAAAATAAGGTATAGAAAATAGAAAAAAGTAGTAGAAAGTAAAAAAAATTATGTTGGAAGTTGTCAAAAGAATGTTGTGCTATGCTTCTTTTTAAGGTATCCGAATATATATTTAGATTTTTAAATTTGTTCTTGAATGGTTCCATTTTTTTTATTATTTTAGATAAAAATATACTAACTGACATTGCCAAAAAAATATGGATATTAATAAATCCTAAATTAAATCGTTAGAGGTTTTTATTTTGAATAATAATTGTAATAAATTGTTTTAATTTTTGTTTATTTATTTTTGACCTCAATGGTAAACCAGTGGTTAAGCTAATGAGTTAAATTCGAGAGGTTTTTATATCATATATGTTCTAAAGTAATTGCATTTGATTTTTTTTTTTTTAATATATTGCTTAACATGAGGCATTTTGATTTTTTGTTTGTTTTTGTTTTCCTTAAGTAGTTAAATGAAATTGTTTTATAGATAAAAACTAAGCAAGATTCAACATTGTGTTTTTGTTTTCATTTGCCAATTAATATCTTTGTTATTAGGATTGCAGGTTTTAGTTGATTTTTTTTTTTTTTTGTAGATATGTTTACTACTTTGTAGATATGTTTACCAATTTAGACTATATTTTGTAAATTTTATTTAATTTTCTTTGCCAGTCAAGAGATCTTACTAAGTTGTGATATTACTTGGCACTATATAGTGCTGGGTGGTCTTGACTTCTGTTAATTATTTTTTACTCAAGACACTTTAGAACTAAGACTAAGTATAAATCTTACTATAATCAGTATCAAAATATGAATACTAGAATTTGTTAAGCTACATATCTTTTTCTTTTTTTTTCTTTCACAGTTACCAATTATAAATTCTAATTATAGTGCTAATTCATGAACACAATAATAAATATAAAAAATAATGCTCCCCTTTATTATAACTTAATTATTCTAAAATACAATAATAAATTTGTAAAATAATGCTTTTGTAGTTTGAGATGATCTTTTTTTTCTTCTTTTGGTATTGGTAAGTTATACTTGGCTTTCCTTCTCTGGTGCTTGCTGTTATTAAAAACAACCTAATATTTAAAGTTACGCTGTCTTTACTAAATGCCAAGACCAATAAAAGCTTAAGGCTGCTATTGTTCCAATTTTTACAGAGGAGAGCACAACTAATTAAAACTTTTATAGCGTTCTTCAGCGAAAAAACCGGGACAACGGCATCCCAAATAGATGATTTGTACTTTATATTTTTCAGATAATATATCAAGTCAAAATGTTATTTATTACTAACCCGTATTACGGGTTGCTTACTGCTAGGGTTAGGGTATTAATTATTTTTAGACAGATAGATAGAACTCAGTAAGGACTTAAATTTTGTAGATTTAAAAGCTTCTTTTGAATATTCTTTTAAATCATTGAATATGTTTTATATATATTAATAAATTTTGTCATTTAGGTTTCGTAGCATCATTAGTTGGTGCAAATAGTAATGTCTTTTATTTTACAGCAAATAGTAATGTCTTTTATTTTATTTTAAAAAGAATCAATAAATATTGTTTATTTAAACATAATCATTAGGATAAAATAGATAAGATAGATAAAATAGCTTTTTTCTTTAATATTTTTTTATTTAGTTATAACTTCAGTTGCACTAGCCACAGCAAGTAACTTAGTACATTTATTTTAATATACTTGAATTACATTTGTTACTTAACTTTTTAAGCAATAAATATTGCTTATTTCAACATTATCGTCAAGATTATATAAATAAACTTTTTATTTGATAATTTATTTTAGTTGCTTCTGAATCAACTTTAAATAATGGTAACTCGTTAATTCATATTTTATTATAGATAAGTGTAGATAAAAAAGTTGGAAATTTTTGTAGATTTAAAAGCAGTAAGCTTTTTTTTAAAGGTTCTTTCTATTTTTGGATTAAATCCACTATCACGACATTTGTTCTATGTTTATATAATGTACTTTAATAATTTTTGTCATTTTAGGGTTTGTTACTTTTCTGTTTTTTATTTAATAAAATTAAATTTAAAATGTTTTTTCTATTTTAGATCTGAAGCAACAGAATATATTGTATATATAAATTATGTTAGTGTGTCAATGTTCCTAAAGAACAGAGCAACAAATTGGTAAAAACACTTTCTCAATTGCTATAATATTTGCTTGATTATAAGTAATACATTTTTCAATTATAATTTTGCTCCATCATTTAAAATTAAAATTTTAAAATTCAGTTGAAAAAAATATTTTTATTTTTAGAACTTACATATGAAGATTATAAAGTCTTTCGGAAAAAGAAGCCTGGACCTTTGACCCATCAGTCATTTCAGAGGTGGGTTCAGTATGGGGGGACTGACCACCCATCATTTAGATGGGGAGGTCAACACCCCTCATACAGGGGTCGAAGGTCCGGCGGGATAATTAAAAATTTTCATGTCTACAATTAAAAAAATGTTATTTGTAGACATGAAAGTTTTTGTGTATATATGTATATATTTGCTTTTTGAAAATTTTGTTTTTTCTTTTGTGTATGTGTGTGTATATGTATATTACCCACGCCACTTGGTTTTTAACTTTTAAATTTTTTAAATTAGATCAAAAAAATAACATTAATTAGATTAAAAAATACTAATCTGACAATTATAACAAAAAATTTTTTATCAAAAACATTATCTAATTTTTGGCATAAACTTAAATTTAAGAAAAAAGGGCCTAATATCTCTTACTTCTGTTTTTTAAATATATTTTGCTTTGCATAATTTATGGACAATCCCTTACTGTTATATATTTAATGTCTGTTTTCTGGCCTTTTTTAGTTATATATATATAGAAAATGTCTGTTAATATTTATTGTAATGTGATCTTACAAACATCTTAAGCTATTTGCTAATGCTTTGCATAATTTTTATGATGTTATTGTTGTAATGTTTTGTGTTGATAGACAGCTCGGCTTACCTTCCCGTTGGTGTCTATCATTAAAAATGATTACAGGTAGTTTCACTAACTGCTTTTAATCATATACTAAAAGTCATACCACATTTTTTTATGAATCAAATTTTGTTATATTCTCAAATAACTGATTATGATTATCCTAAAATAAAATGATTTTATATATTTTTTTAAGTTCAAACATAATTGTATTCATTTTTGTTATTTTTTAGTTGTCATTGCTTTATTAGTTTACTTACTGTTGAAACATGGTTTTAATTTAGTAAATTCATATGATATGAAATTTACTGTGTTAATCATTATTCACAGTTAATAAGAAATTGGGATTCTAAACTATTGAGGTAAAAATAATTTTGTTTAGTGATAACATTAAAAAGCCTTTTTTTTTTTAGTGTTAATTGTGCTATAGCTATTTTGTTGTATTATTTTTTGCCGATGCCATTAAAAACAATAACTAATTTATTAATATAATAACTTATTGTAACTTTTTTTTAACACAGTATCTCCTCTGTTTAACGAAAGTTTATTAATAAAGGACATCACTATTGGAACACTCGGTTATTAGTAAGCTCTAATGTATTTTTTTGTTACCATTATTTATGAACACAATAATAAATATAAAAAATAATGCTCCCCTTTATTAATAAACTTACTTATTTTAAAATACAAGAATAAATCTGTAAAATAATGCATTTGTAGTTTGAGATAATCTTTTTTTTTTCTTTTGACATTGGTAAGTTATACTTGGCTTTCCTTCTCTGGTGCTTGCTGTTATTAAAAACAACCTAATATTTAAAGTTATGCGGTCTTTACTAAATGCCAAGACCAATATAAGCTTAAGGCTGCTATTGTCCCAATTTTTACAGAGGAGAGCCAATGCTAAACTAATAAAAACTTATATAGCGTTTTTCAGCGAAAAAACCGGGACAATGGCAGCCCAAATAGATGAATTTGTATTTTATATCAAGTCAAATTGTTATTTATTTATTACTAACCCGTATTACGGGTTGCTTACTGCTAGTAACTATTAAACATGAAGTAACTATTCCATTGAGACACTGTTTCCATTTTTAAAATGTTCAAAATGTAAAGTTTTGTTTCGTCTAGTGATGGTAATAACTGCTTTAAGTTTAATCAAAACTTTGGTTTAGTTAGAAACATTTAAAAAGAGCAAACATGCGAATGTTGTGATGGATAGGTTATATTTAGGGAATTTAAAGCTTTTAAATCGTTTTTACAGATCCACTCAATGGAAAACATTGATTTTTCTATATTTTATGCAAGCAAAATAACTGATGTTAGCGAGGTTTACTCACCGCGAGATGTAAATATTAAGTGATTACATATAAATGCAAAAAATGGCTTTATTGCTATGCATTTACTTTATTTTTTAATCATTGATATTTTTTGACTTTGATTTAAAATTGTACGAATGTAATATTAACAGTAATACCATAATATACAAAATATTATTATGTTTAAGTTACACATTATTTATATTTAACTATATATAATTATATATTATTATAAATAATATAATTAATATATTATATATTATATAGTTATTATACATAGTATGATATATATGTATATATATATATATATATATTTATATATATATATATATATATATATATATATATATATATATATATATATATATATATTATATATAAAATAATATATATAATAATATATTAATTTATTTATAAGTTATTATTAATAATACTTTATACTTACAATACTTATACTTGTAAATACTCATAATACTTAACCTATGTTTACAATTCCGATAAAATTTTTATTAATATGAACTTTTGCATATCAAACTTTAATTATAAAACTTTAATTTAACTTGATAACTTTAACATAAATATCAATAACTAAATAAAATTATATAGATCATGACCATATGCCTATTTATTATAACTGAGTTATAGTAAGTTGAGCACTGTTTTTGTTTTCCATAACTTAATTTTTAAATGTTGGAATAAAAGTGTTAAGTTCCCAGTAATAGGTCTTATATGATATGTATCTTATGTATATCTTGTATTTTGCAGTATGTTTAAGAATATTTTTGCTTGGTGCACTCTGACTGTTAACAATGTTTTCATACTGATATGAGTAAAAGTGACTTTAACAACCAGAATGTATTTTTGATAAATATTAGTTATGACAGGTTAGTAAGTATAATTATAATAATTATGGTAATAATTTTTATTTATTAGAATTAGTGAGAGACTTATGTATGATAGAATTGCATGAACTTTGGGGGTCAAATATAATGATTGGAGTAAATATTACCTTTGTTTATTACCACGATTAGAGTAATCTAGGAAAGTATTATTTTTATCTAAAGAATAAAGGCAAAAGGCAATATTTTCTTAATTATTAAATACTATAAAAAAAAGATGTATTAAAAAAAAACATGTATTATAAAAAAAAAAAAATAAGTATTCAAGTATAAAAAAAAACACATGTATTATGATAAAGTATATACATCACATTAACTATGTTGTCTGTAAGTTAGGGGTTGCAGCTGATATTTCAGCTTCAGCTTTAAACTCATTAGCTTCAAATTAAAGCTGAAGCTGCTCAGGTCAGTTCTATCAGCTTGATAGCTGATAGTAAAAAGAATAATACTCCATAAATATTTTATATTAAAAAAACATGGAGGAAATTATTCAATGAAAATCTAAAATAGTGACAAAAAAAGTGAATCGCAATTTTGGGCAACCCAAATTGGATTTTTAGAGATTTGTTTAAAAAGTGGTGCCCAAAGTGGTTCAAAGTTCTTCCAAAAGATGGTTTTATCTATTAAAATATTGAGTATGAAATCAATTTTGCTGTTATCATATGCGATGCACCAGCTCTAGCATTTGTTAAGTGTATTAGGGGCACAATGGTTTTAACTGATGTAAGTGTTGTGTTCAGAAAGGAGAGTGGTGTGGCAAGATAATACTCCCACATATTTCATCAATTTTAAGCACTGATTCAGATTTTTTTCATCAAAAGCATTCTAAACATCTTAGTGGTGTGTTAAATGGAATTAAATTTTGACATGGTGACAAAGTTTACTTTAGACTTTATGCACCTAATATGCCAAGGGGTATGCAAAGACTCATCAACTTATGGTTAAATGACCCAAATGTTGTAAATTATCTCAGATTACAGTCGATACTTTATCTGGCGGATTGTTCCAGATATGGCATTACATTCCAAGAAAATTTTCTAGAAAAAAATTAAAAAATGGAAAGCAACTGAACTTAGACTTTTTTTAGTATACACTGGGCCAGATGTTTAAAGGGGATGATTTAGCCAAAAATCTATTCAAACTTTTTAGTACTTTCAGTTGCAGTTCTAATTTTATTTTTTATTTTGTTGAAAAATTTTGTTGATTTTGCTTGTCAGTTACTAACTTATTTTGTGCAGTTATTTGGTGAACTTTACGGTAAGGATCAACTAGTTTACAATGTCTATTCTTTAATACATTTAGAAAATGATACAGTTAAATATTAAGTACTTGATAGATGTCCCTCGTTCAAATACAAAACTTTTTCAGATTAATTAAAACAGCTTGTTTAAAGAACAAAGGGTTGCTCAAATAAACACGTACAAGGATATAAACAGAAGATAAATTTTGATGGTTCAGTAACCATACAGTCATTTTATATATATATATATATATATATATATATATATATATATATATATATATATATATGTATATATATATATATATATATATATATATATATATATATATATATATATATATATATATATATATATATATATATATATATATATCTGTGTGTGTGTGTGTGTGTGTGTGTGTGTGTGTGTGTGTGTGTGTTTGTGTGTGTGTGTGTATTATGATCACCTCAGTTTTTCCACATATTTTGTTTTGAAAGTTATTTTTAAGTAATTTTAAAGTGAGTATATTATTATTACTGACTTATTATACTTACAATACTAATATCTATAGAATAAAATAGAAAAGAAAATTTCTTTATAATCATGACCAATGTGAAGTAAGGTGTGTTTTATTATGTCAGCAATGTGAATTTTTATCAATTTAAAAAAAATATTGTTGATCTGTCACATACATTTTTTTTATATTTTAACAGTTTTTTTTGAGTGAAAACTGTTTTATTATTTTTAATACATTTTATAAAGTTACTATAAATAGCAAGAATTAATATATAGTGTACCATTTTATTAACATTTTTAGTGTAATAGGTTGTAATTGAAAATTTCAATAAAAAATAAACATGGGTAAGGGTACAGACATAAGTTCAAGCAAAATTTCAGAAGTAAAAGCACTTTTACAACATTCATAGTGCTAAACAACTTAAAATTGCTAAAGTGTGTAAAGTTTTGCAACCTTTTGTCAATAAAATCAAACACAAAACGGAAAATGAACATCACTCTTTCTCCAAAAAGGAAAGGATGGAGTGGGTCAAAACGTAAAACTACTCCCAGGACAAACAGAATATATATATATATATATATATATATATATATATATATATCGCGGTTGTTTTTTTATTACAACATTTCGCGGGTTTTTTTAAATATATAACGGAGCATATATCACAAACAGCAGCCGTTATACTTAATAACATAAATAAAATGCTAAAATCAGATGCTGAAAGATCGAAAGCTTATAGAGCAAGAAACAGAATAGCTTTGTTAGAAAAAGAAAGAAAGAGAAATTATCTAAAGCGGCAGTTATTGACACCAAGAAAAGAAAACAAACAAAAAAATTAAACAAAGGTTCGCAACCGAAGAACCATCATGGATAACCTTGATAATGTTATAAAATTCATATTTTTTAACATAATTTAATTGGTTTTTATAATCATTCATCTTTTTTATGTCATTCATTGCGTTATTTGTTGTTTTTCCTTTTTAGCTTTTTCGTTACGACAGTCACAGTTACGACGATCACGACACAAAACTATATGAATGTATACAGGATGTAAACCATGAATAAATTTGATTCAGCGTTTTGACGAAATTGGGAATTTGTCAAAGTATTTCCTAATCTCACCAGTTCCTACTCCCCCAACCCCGCCGAGATTAAAATGTGTTTGTGGGGTCTTTTTATTTTCTTCTTTCCTTTTCTACTCCAAATAAAAAGTACTAAAACATTTATCTATGATGAATATGAAATCAACACAAAATTAAATTGGCTTCACAATGACACAGCAAATTAAACTTTGATTATTAAGAATTATATTTTTATATTATTTTTATCAGCATATATTAATTTACTATTAGGAATTATATGTTTGATTTTATTTTAACCCTAATGTATCATTGCCACTTTCATTTTAAGAGTATTCTTTTAAATATATATTTCTTTTTTTCACTGGTGGGAATTCATGTACATGTATTTCTTTTGATACAAGCAGTGTGACGTCATACTGACAGCAGGCTATTTCAGTATGACGTCACACTGCTCACTTAAATCAGCAGTATAAGATATATATCTATATAAATGTATATATATATATATATATATATATATATATATATATATATATATATATATATATATATATATATATATATATAAGCATATATATATAGATATATATAATATTAGTATTAGTATTAGTAAATGCTGTAACTGGTGTGAGCCAGTGAGTGTGGTATTAACACACTATGACAGCCGATTTTCTTGATTGCTGCTCATCCAGCAATCAAGACCTGCTTTAAAACTGTTAACTGATTGTGCTTTAACCAACTCGCTTGGCAAGCTATTCCATAAATTAGGCTATCTATTAAATAAAAAGTTTTCACAACATGCTTGCTAAGTGATTTCTTTGACATATTTAAAGCTGTGACCTCTCGTTTGAGTTTGTTGAATACTAATTTTTTTTATTATTTACAAATCGTTAAAACTGTTGAAGAATTTAAAAAGTCAAATCATATCTCCTTATTGCCTCCTTTTTGTCAAAGTAGTCAAGTCGAGAGCTTTTAGACGATACTCATAGTTGATTTTTTTAAGTGATGGTGTTAATCGAGTTGCACCATGTTGTCTCTTTCTAATAACTCAATTTCTCCCTTTCGAATAGGTGACCAAACCTGTCTTGCAAACTCTAACAGTGGTTGCACAAAAAAAATATAAAGTATTCTCAGCAGTCTAATATCTAAACAAACGAAGCTTTTTCTAATACTACCCAACATTTGGTTGGCTTTACCTCGCATTTTATTACATGATTTTTTCATATCAGATTGCTTGAGAAGATTACTCCAAGATCACTTTCAGATTCTGTTATGGTTAACTTTTGTTCATTGATATTAAGGGGTGATTTTTTGTTATTCCGGTCAAAGTGCATGACCGTAGATTTTGAAATATTAATTTCCACAAGCCAGTCTTGAGTCCACTTAAAAGCTAAATTAAGATCTGATGGCAAAGAAAGATTTGATGCACTTGAAAGTATTTCATTCAAAGTTTTGGTGTCATCTGCATACAGCTTGGTTAGATTTTTTAGAATTTCAGGCAAATTGTTTATAAATAGTAAAAACAAGAGTCGTCCAATTACTGACCCTTGTGGCACACCACTGGTATTTTCTGCCCAACAGGATACATTTTTGCCCATCACAACTCTTTGTTTTTTTTCTTTTAAAAATGCTTTAATTGTATTGTCAGACCAGATATTCCATAAGCTGTAAGTTTAAGCAACAATTTTTTATGTGGCACTGTGTCGAATGCCCTGGCAAAATCCAAAAAGATAACATCAACAGGTTTACCATTCTCTAAGGTGGTTGAAGTAAAATCAAGTGTTTCAAGTAGATTCATTATGCATGATTTATTTTTAACAAAACCATGCTGTTGCTTGACTATTAGTTTGAACTTATATAGAAAAGTTTCAAATTTACATCTGATTATACCTTCTATTATTTTACATGCACTTGAGGTGAGTGATATCGCCTTTTTTGTACAGAGGAGTGATATTTGCTGATCTAAATTGCACTGGCAGTTTGTTGGTTTTAAACGATTCTTTAAAAACATACGTAAGTGGAATGGCAAAGGCTGATGCACAATTCTTTAAAATAGCTGAATATAAATTATCAACACCACTTGATTTACTATCTTTTAAGTTTTTTAATCTTAAATAGACATCTTCATATGTAAAACCTTTATTTGTCATAATGAATGTTTCAGTAGTTCTTAAATCAAAAGAAGGCAGTGGACTATCATTTTTTTTCACAAATGCAGCTTAAAAATTTTTGTTTAAGATATCAGCAATATCTTTTGAACTTTGAGTGGTTATACCATTTTCTCCCTTTAATGCTTTTATAGTATCTTTGACTGCTTGTTGATTGTTCATGTAGCTGTAGAGAAGCTTTGGATTCTTGATGGCTCTTTTTACCAGATTAAGCTCAAAGTTTTGTCTCACTTTTTTAATCTCGTCTGCTACATTTTTGCAAATCATTTTGTATTTAGGTTTCAAAACAGGGTCTTTCCATTTACACGAGCAGTTTTTATATCCTAAATTTTGTTTTCTTCTAATAAGAAACTTTAATCGAGCATTTACACAGGCTGGTCTATCTTTTAAAGAGTTTAATGTCTTTTTTTAATTGGAGTGAAATGATTACATGCTATATAAAAAATCAGTTCATCAAACATTTCAAGCATTGTATCATTATATTGTAATAGTCATTGTTGACTGGATAGTCAACATTTGAAATTAGATCAGATATTAGTTTCAAGATATGTTAGATCATTAGATTTGAAATTGGATCAGATATTAGATTAGATATTAGTTTCAAGATATGTTAGATCATTAGATTTGAAATTAGATCAGATATTAGATTAGATATTAGTTTCAAGATATGTTAGATCATTAGATTTGAAATTAGATCAGATATTAGATTAGATATTAGTTTCAAGATATGTTTGCTAATTCCAAAATTGGAATTAGCAAACATAAATCTTTGCTTACTTTTATTGTCACAGATTGCTTTATCTGACAAGATGAAACTGAAACATATTATTAGATGGCCTCTAGTTATATTTCCCAGAAAAAATTTTGAATTTATTTCGTTAACACTTGCTGACTGAGTTGTAAAGATTAAATCTAAGGTACTCCCAAGTTGTTCATCTGACAGCTGGAAAGTTGGTATGTTAATATGCTGACAAAGAAAATTGTCTTTTAAAATATCTGTAAATTTATATTTAATTCGATTCTCATTTGAAATTGCATCAACACAGCCATCTGACCAGTTGATTGATGGGAAATTGAAGTCGCCCATAATAAGTAAGTCTTTGAACTTATTTTTGTCTATATATTTGCGTGTCAGGCTAAAAACCACATCAAATTCTGCCATATCCAAAAAATCATTTGACCTGTAGATACATCTAAGTAAATACTTGTCATTATAAAAATAAACAACTGCCCACACTTGTTCTAGTTTACAGGGATTTAGAACAGCATCATTTAGTTCATAGGAGTCTAATGAGTTGTCTATATATAAACAAACACCGCCACCTTTTCGTCGTCTGATCTGTCTTTTCTGTACAGATGGTAACCTTCAAAGTTTACAATTGAATCACTTTTAAACCATATCTCAGTCACAGAAATTACATTTGGTTTGTGTTGTTCAATTACCACTTTAAACTCATTTAAATTGTTATCGAGAGAGGTAGCATTTAGGTATAAACATGACAGCTTTTTAATTTCGTTGCAATCTGACACTGAATTATGTATAAAGTTATTGATCTGATTTCTTTTTGAATTTGATGATCTTAATGCCACAGATGCCATACCAAAAGGGGTCATTGTCTGGTCTTGCTTGATTCATTTTATTTATTTCAGCTCTGAGGTTAAAATCTTGGAGTCTCTGAGCCTCAGTCAAATCTGGACTAAAATAAATATCTTTATGTGCGACATTACTTCTCAATTTTTTAGCTGATGCTAATAATGTGTTGCGAAGAATATCCTCAGCTAATTCAACAAGAATTGGACCTGGTTTATTAGTTTTAGATCTCAGCCGTCTAACAAATTTTGGTATTACATTCTCTTGATTTATGAGCTTAAAAATTTCAATTACTTTTGACTCGTCTTCTTTTGATTTCATTTCTATGCTTTATGCTAACTTATTACACAGGGACTAAAAAGTTTCATATGTATATATATATATATAGTCATAAACAATATATATCAAATTATATTCAATATAAATATAAAATTATATTTATGTAATGGTTTTATATAATTTATTTATCAGCAACTAAAAGGAATGGCATCAATTTATTATATGAATCACAAGCATGTGCTTATTTATTACAAGTACATTTTAAAACGTTCAAATAAATGTCGATTATAAAATTAAAGATTATATTTTTTACCTTCGATGGTGAAAATTATATTTTTTTATCTGAAGAGTTTTAGGAGAAATTGTAAGAGTTTTATAACATATTAAAAATAATTTATGTTACCTGTAAAATTTAAGACTAACAGTTAACTTTAATTTTTTTACAGGTCATATGGAAACGAGATATAGTGTAAAGAGGTTTTCAAAGAAGTCGTTTAAACCACAATGGAAAAACTTTCAATTCGCCAGAAAACCGTGAAAGCATTCGAAACACGATTAAAGAATCGTTTAAAAGTTTGCTTAATTTTGACTGTAATTTTAATTTTTTTTTTTTTAAATAAACAAATCAAGTTATATATAAATTTGCTTTTTCTGTAAATTTTTAACATTTAATGTAGTTTTTCAAGATTTGTAATGGGTAAACCTCGTGGGATCCTTATGGGCATACCCATATGGGCCCCAGAGGAAAGCCGCGGCCAAGATCCGGCCGGGTTCCCGATGGGTTTCCCATATGGGTCCCAGTTGCAAACCCAAATACCAAAAGCTTCTTAATTAGTTGATTTAAATATACCAGAAAATGAAGGTGTTTGAATGTCGATGCCATCCTGAGATAAAATTTTGACAAATGGTTGCTGCTTTGCTGGTTGATAACTTTAAAGATGTTACTAATTTGCTTGCAGTTTTGGTTTTGCTGTAGTTCTTGCTGGTACTCGTGGACTTTTTTTCTGAATCTTCAGACTCTTAATATTCTGCCTCAACGTTAACTTAATTCGGAAGTTAACGTTGTTGCTGTTACTGTTGTTGAAGTAGACTTTAAGGACATTTTCTTCTTTTGGATGGGTGGATTGTTTTTGAACTAGCAATCTTCCCAGTTGCATACCCCGACCTGACCTTTGATTTCAATCTGAAGATGATACAATCTTTTGTCTTATCTGCAGACCCATTCACCATCTTAATTTGCGATGTCAAAAACTTAATTCAATAGATTGTATTTTCTTTGTTTTACACATTTATTTTACGTCTTAAACAATTGATCCAGTTTAGCCTGAACAACTTAAATTGATAAATCTGGAAAACTTTTTTAAACGTTATTAAAGTCTTAATTTTAAAAATTATTCGGCAAATTTGGATCTTTAGTTGGAAGTCAGCAAATATTAGCCTACGAAGACTTTTTTTATTTTATTTTAGGGCTTTATTAGACAAAAAAGTTTTTTTGCCATAATTGCCAAAACCCCATTTGCTTTCACTACTCCTTAAAATCTCTTTGCGACGACCTAGTTAGCAACTATTTCCTCATTGCCTTATCCCGGGCGTTTCTGGGAATGTCTCATTTTACCCACTAAAGTAAAAATCTATTTACTTATCTCAATTTATTTTTACTCATTTACTTGCTGAACCAAAATGTTTAAAATATAAGTTAGATCAAAATGCGTTAAATAGAGAGATGTGAAAATTATCAGACTCAACTAGGTTTTTTTCAATAAAAATAGATTTTATATTCTAAAAAGAATTTATTGAACAATTTAAAGTTACATTAATACTTTGTATGCATGCCTTCAGCCTTTAGTAACTTGATAACCACGCATAAGCTTGGTGGGTTGTCAACACTGCTATAAACATAAAGGTGGTCAATCAGCTGTTGTAAGGAGAATTTTTACTGTAAATACATTCATGAATGTACATTTATTAAAATAAATGGTAAAGGTGAGTTTAATTAAATCATTATGGTTAATCATTAACAAATTATTGTTTATTTGCTATATCTTCCATTTTAAAATGTATAAAAAGTCTGATTACAAATTGTTTTGTTTTTTTCTACAGATTTTGAGGTTATGGGGAGAACCAAAGATCTTTCACTTAAAAAAGTTACTTTTACTAAAACATTGCTTGAAGAAAAAACGTATTCACAACGAGAAATAGCTTCAAGACTACAAATTTCACAGAAATCTGTAAGCCGTATCAACCAGGCTATTTAAAATGGGCAAGATTACAATTCTGCACGACAAGAAAATTGTGGACGCAAGTCCAAAGTGAGCCCGAGAACCCAACGCAAACTTATCCATATGGCTAAAGTGAATAGAAGAGCCACTAGTGAAGACTTAAAAAAGTCCTTGGAAAAGTATGGTGTTGATATTTGCAGTTCTACGATTAAGAGAAGGCTTATTAATGCAGGTCTTCCAACTCTTCGGCCAAGAAAGAAAGCCAAAATAACAAGGACAATCGCTAAAAAAAGGGTTAACTGGGCCCATGAGGTTAAAGCTCACTTTGGAAGTGATTGGAGTAAGGTGAGTAACTTAAACATTTCAATAGTTTTTCTTACACATGCTTCTTTAAACAAAAATTTCTACCCTAACACTAACCAACCCATGTTCCTTTTTCTTTTACACTTAACCGTCAATTTTCAAGATCTTTTCATTACTCATCTGCCAATTCAGGTCAATACCCAGCTGTGTTATTGCAGTGTGTTATATTATCTGATTACAGGTCTGCTTCTCTGATGAACCCATGTTTTCAATATATGATGAAAGCAGTCAAATGAGGAGATCTTCAAACGAAGAGTTTTCTGAGACTTGTGTTGCTCAGACTGTGAAGAATCCTACCACAGTTATGGTATGGAGTATCATCTAGCCAAAGGTACAGGGTGTTTATATTTTGTTAAAGGCACAATGAATCAGCACCAGTATAAGAAAGTTTTGAAAACAAGACTGCTGCCCCAATTGAGAGGCTGGTTTCCTGATAAAGACTGTGTTTTCATGCATGATGGTGCACCATGCCATAAAGCCAAGTCAGTGACAAAGTTTTTGACAGAAAACCATGTACAAACATTGCCATGGCCAGGAAACAGCCCAGATATGAACCTCATAGAAAATTTATGGGCGGTTGTTAAGAAAAGGCTAAAGAAAACCAGCATTGCCACAAAAGTTCAATTGATTGAACAACTTATCAAAGTATGGCACCATGATGAGGAAATAAAAAATAAATGTCCAGTTCTTGTAGAAAGCATGCCAAAGCGTATAGAAATGTTACTTAAGGCAAAAGACATGCATACAAAGTATTAATGTAACTTTAAATTGTTCAATAAATTCTTTTTAGAATATAAAAACTATTTTTTTTGAAAAAAACCTAGTTGAGTCTAATAATTTTCACACCTCTGTATATGGCAACGATTGAAACATAGCGCTACATTATTTTTATGCCGGCGAAGACAAGCCGCCTAAAAATGTATAGTTGGATAACAAAGTCTTAGCGTGTCATGATATTTTATGTGGATTTTTTAAACTGAAAATTTTAAACTGACCAAAAACCGACCATGATTCTTTTATCAGATCTTTATAAATTTTTTCTTATTTCTACTTATGTTACATATGCTAAAAATATGATTTTGGTTTTCATCAGACAATTTAAACAGAAAATTTTTTTTTTAACAAATTTTAAGAATTTTTTCTTATAACTTTCAAACTTTGTAATCAACATCATTCCCATGAAATATTTTGTTCACATCCTTGTCAATGCACAATGTCCGATTCATTTTTATTTCAAATATTGTTTGTGAGTTTTTAAATGCAAGTTTTTTCTCAAAAACAAACTTTATTACTAATGGAATTTCCTTTGCGTACTGTGAAGCAATTTTTTGTTTTTTAAATAAGTCAAACTTATTGATACAACGTTAAGTAATACATTAAAAAGAATGCTTAGCAACCAAATTATGCTAAGCAACGGCAATTACCCAGCGCAAAGAAACCATCATAATCTTGTAAAATGCTACGTTTTTTTGTTCACAAAGATAATAAATGTCAAAAAGTCTGCTCGAAGGAATTCTTTTATAGTTTTTTTTTATAGAATGACGTCAATCACAGCGTTTTCGATTGCGATCGGAAGATACAACCATTGTACTCATTGTTACTCATTGCAAACTTTCTAATAGCACTACTAGCTAAAGCTTCAGTGGAAAATATCAATAGAATCTGTAGGAGAATTTGATTGACGCTTTTGCACTATGGTTCCAATAAACTAACGTCTCTTTAACTTGGTGGCGTTGTTATAAGAAGTTGTTTTTTTTAATGTCCTTTTGTAAGCATACGCAAATACTTTCTTTTTCCGCTGAGTTTAAAAATAAAATAATGCATCAACAAGTCATTTGTATTTATAAAGCAGTATAGTGTTTAAGAGTCTAACAAGATTAAAAATTTGTAATAAAGCCTAAGGTTAATTAACTTAAACAGAAAAGGATTCAAACGGATCACGCTATCTGACTCTAGTCAACATTGTTTTCGTTGTTGTTGTTTTTTAATATATCGGTCGATGTTTGCTTGAAAATTCTATTTTATATTTCTAGGACAAGTATATATATATATATATATATATATATATATATATATATATATATATATATATATATATATATATATATATATATATATATATATATATATATATATATATATATATATATATATATATATAATATATATATATATATATATATATATATATATATATATATATATATATATATATTCAAATGATCAAAACTTTATTTTTTAAATTTGAAAAAAAAAAAAAAAACTTTAATTCTTTCTAAAGATCAACAAAAACTAAAAGACGTACTTTTCTGAAAAAATGGTGAGGACAATGTTTGTGCTTAAGGAGATCAATATGCAAATGCACGTTGATAGGATCAGATCAATGTACACTTAAAGCCTATTTTCTTCCCCATTTCAAGTTAAGATTGTGAATTTTATAGCAAGAGTCTCTATGAATCACTTCTTTTTTTTTGTTAAATATAATTAAAGTAAATTAAAGATTAGATGTTTAAAAGGCAAAAATGCATGTTTGTTTTTTTTTGGTAAAATTATGGAAAACTGTGTAGAAGGCATAAACTGTTTTCTTTTTTTAAAAAAACATTTTATATTTAAGCATCAATAATATTTAAGCATTTGCTTGCTAGATCTTTATCCATTTTCTAATTATGATTGCCGATTTCTTCACAATAACAGAAATGTCAAGATAAATCAAAATTATAGAAGAGATGTTTCAAGTTGGCGCCAATAGGATTAGATCATTCTATAATGTTTTATATAAACCTGATATAATTTTTGAAATTTTACGTAGTCATTTTTCTAAATTGTTCTTTATTTCGTTGAATCGAAAGTTTTAATATGTTATTAAATCAGGTTTGCATAAATATCTCTAATTACCCTTCCTTGAGCCTCAAAACGAACAATAATTAGTTATATATAAATATATATATATATATATATATATATATATATATATATATATATAAAATAACTTGTACCAGCAAAACAACAAGTGTTCTAATAGAGATTACTCGATAGCAAATATTCTGTTTACTTACTGTTTATCTTTTTCTAACTTTGTTTACTTACTATATATCTTTTATTAATTTACTAAATATAAAAGATGACATTAAAGAGTGTGCTAAAATTTAGTAGAAAGAAAAACAAAAAAGTGAAAAGCAACTTTACAGCCTAAAAATGTGATCTTAAATTCTCTCTCTCTTCGCCTTTAAATATGAAACCGTGTTAACGGTGATAAGATATCTTTGCCTTACCATGGTTAACCTAATGCCGTTATAGCACTACCATTCTGTATTCTATAGCTTTTAACTTTATACAATTAAATGTATAAACACGATGTTACAACGCGTGAGCCATTTCTTTATAACAATTTTACTTTTTAACGCGTTTTATTACAACTCGATTGTGTAAATTTGAAATCGAAGTTTTTACATTTAAGACTATTGTAAATTTTTAAAACAGTTTAGTGCTGATTAATTTATTCTTAAAGTAGAAAGTTTTAAAATCTCAGCAAGAAAAGATAACAAAAACAGCAAGTTTTGACATTTTACTTGTCCTAAAAATATAGAGTTTCTATTACAGTAATAATATATTTACAAAAAAATCTAAAACAGGTTTATACGTTAAATCAGTTATTTGATAAATAGAAAATTAAAAAGTTGTTTCAATAACATATATATTTCCATTTTTGATCGCTGCTACATTTTTTTATTAACAAAATAAATCTGTTAGAACAAAACTGTTTAAAAAAATCATTGTTTCAGCCATTTTCCTTTTCATAAAGGCTTGAAATTTTGCTAAACCGATATTTTCACTGGTAATATAGCAGTGTCATATCGATTTATACATAAATAAAAAGTTGAACAAAAATAACTGCATAATAGTTCTACGATAAAAATTTAAAACATGGTATATATATTCTAAAAATGCAAATAAAACAACTTGCGAGTTGTTTTAATGTTTTAGTCCAGTAGTTTTTTTTTAAACTACCAATCTGTATAATTGTTTTCTAGACACAACCAATTAGCTTTGTAATTTACGCAATCGATTGGTTCATTAGTCTTAGACTTAAATCTAAGGGGTATCTTTTTTAAATGAATTGTAAAAAAAGCATTTCTATGTACAACTGTTTGATTTTTAAATCAATTTTGTTGTGTCTATCTGAAATAGATTTCCACTTTTGAGGTGCTTTATAATTAAACTACATGTTAGCACCCATATACCCTGCTCCACTCCAATAAGACGCAGGAAGATTTAATTCATTTTTAGTGTCATGTTGCGAAAAAGATAAACTTGATATACTATTCGTGCTTGATGGCGCCGAAACGGAATTTGAAAGATAATCTTGACTAGGTGCAGACGGACTATAATAAGGTGGCTGAGTAAAATATGGTGGTCTCCCACTAGGAAAAGAATATTCATAAGGCGAGATGGGAGCGTATGGGTTTGATTGTCTATAAACTGGTTCATCAATTATATTATTTCCTGTATATGGTGGACTGTGGTCTGTACCTGGATATTTCCATAGAGGAGGATAATTGCTTGTATTTGGGTAAGAGTGTGGAGCGCCACCACTACTTTTAGGAAATGTACGAATGAGATCTTCGGGCATTAATTTCTCACGTCCTAAATACTTATTATTATCGAAATGTCGACCAGGATTTTCACGTGAGCGTCGAAACTTTGCACGTCGATTTTTGAACCAAACCTAAAAAGACAAATACATTATAAGTTTTCAATGACAAAACATGTACACATAGCTAAATGGTTAAACCTATTAATAAAGTTTAGGATTTTTTGATATAATTTAACGTCTTATATTAATTTTTATGTATAATTTAATCCTTTTTTTTTTTTTTTTGCATATTTATTATTATGCATAAATAGCCGTACCTGTACTCGGGCTTCGGCCAAATTAATTTTTTTAGCTACTTCTTCTCTCATAAATACATCCGGATACATAGTTTTTCCAAACATATCTTCCAGCACATCAAGTTGTGCTTTTGTAAAAGTGGTCCTTTCACGTCGTCTTTTAGGTGGAGCTATGTAAATAGAGTAAAATGAAATTTCAAAATAAAACAAAAGTAAAATAAAAACATTTATTTTCTTTGGTTTGAGAAGGAAATAAAGACGAAAGGTTTTGCATTAAATTCTCAACGAATATACTAGTTTTTTTTTCATTATTTTTCTTTATATTTGATAGTTTATCTGTATTATTAACTAATTGCATATGTAATAGTAAATAAAATTAGTTATTTTAAGTCTTAAAATGGACAGTTTTTTGTGTCGATTTGTAGAAAGATAACTTTAAAAGCGATACAATAAAAATAAAAAAAAAATAAAAAAATAAAAAGTAAATTGGTTGTAATTGAATTCATTGGTAAATTAAATAATTAATTCTTTTTAAAATAACGGTGATACGCTTCATTATAGGTTAAGCATATTTTTGCCTTCCATACATTTTCATTTTGTTGACAAAACAACCTTCATCTACTTGTGATGAAGTGGCAAAGCTTTGAATTATTATTCATATCTTTAATTTTTTTTAACTGAAATTATTTTATAATTGAATGTTTTGTTTATTTCAAAACTTTATTTGTCTAGACAAATTTGTTCTTAAAAAAACAAGAACAAATAACTGTTATTAAATAAAACTCGCAAGAGTGACAAAAAAGCATTAACGGATGAAAGTAAAAAAAGAACTAAGTTCTAGCCTCTATTATCAAAATGCTCCTAAATACATACTTTAAATGCCTTGTTATTTAAGAGCTTTTAATGCAGATATACAAGAGTATATATATTCTATTTTTATTATAAAAAATATGTTAATAAAAAGTTTTATTTTTCAAAAATTATCATTATTTTGTTTCATAAAATTTTATTATTTTAATAAAAAATTTTTTTTAATTTCATTCAGTATTGAGAGATTAAAAAATATCTTTAAAAAAAATTTGTTATTCATCAGATTGATATTACATTGGTATCAAAAGGTTAAAAGGGAAAAAAATAAGAATATTTAACGTTTATAAAATCTTAAAGTTTTTAAATTTACTTCAGATTTTTGTTGTATTTATTTAAACCACTTTTTACAATATTCTTTTCTCGTAACTTATCTAACAATTAACTTTTTTAAGCGTATAAAAGACAATGATTACTTATAACACTCATAAAGAAGACCTACTATTAATTGTCATGGAAACATTATTTCCTAGGCGCTGTAAATTTACGTGAATCTTTTGTTTTTGGTCACTATTAACATTTTTTATATAAAAACATGAAAACTCAATCAAATATCGTGGATTTTGTAGTTGTATTAAAATAATACCTGAAACTTTATTTAGAGTTTGTATATTTCTAGTGTGAAATGATTTTCACTATTTTTGGACGTTAAGTTTAAAAAAAGTTAGCGGTTCCGTCACCATTTCTATTTCTGTTTTTACTTCAACAATAAAAAAATTGATGTGGCCGCGAAATATAAAAATAACATTTTTAATTGCTAGACTTAATTGCTATCTCATTACCTCTCTGCAAAATTTTTATAAATTTTAAACGTTATAGCAAAATTTCCGAAAAAAAAAAAACTTTTTTTTTATTAGTTAATTTTAAAGAATGTGTTCCTAAATAATTGGATATTCTACATGCTTCCTCTGTTTTAAAATTCATAACAGTTTTTTAATTTTGAATCAATATAGTGCAAGAATATATTAAAAATGGAAAGAAATATTTTGCAAAACATTGTTTTAAAGATTAATAACAAGCTGTTGCTCTTGAAAAAATAAACTTACTCTCTGACTTTATTGCTCCAGAATTCATGTTTAATGGACTATCCAAGGGGCTATCGGACATGGTCATCGCGCACAAGATAAATCTTTTTCTTTTTCAAGAAAAACCTGAAAAGCAACAAAGATAAAATTTAATTTAAAGTTTTTGGGCTTTTTTTGTTTAAAAATCTGTATAAAAAACAGTAGAAGATTATAAATACGAAGTGTGAACACGACTTTACTTTACTAACATTTTTCATATTTCGCAAATCCTTACAAAGCTTTTACATAAATTCAACTGATTTAATACCATTGCAAAAAATACTATTAGATAATATAAAACTAAATCCTTCCTCTAAGTATTGCGTTAAAAGATTTTAGAAAATTGTTTTTTTAAGCACTACTTAAACTCTGTTTTTACAACGACTTTAGGTTTCGTTTTTATAATCTTACCTTTATTGATGTTGTCTGCTCACTCCTTAAAACTTAATGCTAGTTAGATTCTAATGCGCTAAACTGCCAAAGCGACTAAATATAACCCAATCACACAATGACAATAACATGACCATTGAACACTGCGCAACTGATTGTCTTGTATTAAAAAAAAACTATTGTTTTTTTACCAATACATCGGCGGCGATTGATGTTACAATACTTTCAAAAGACAAACTCTAATTGACTGTAATGAGTAATTAGTTGTAGAAGTGTCGCTATTGAAAACAAGAATGAAAAAATTGCAAAACCGTTTACAAGCTGATTAAACCGAAGATAACTGGAGACTTCAATTGCTGCTCGTTTGCGCTAATTAACACAAATCAAAGGTTCAAACACAGCGCAAAACTTCTTGTTTTTTTTTTGCAATTTGGGTTCGCCAATAAATTATGACCTTATTTCCTGCTCGGCGCATTTTTCCAAATCAAAATAATATATAAAATTAAAGCAATATAAGATTCTTTTAGTATAGTTTATTGCGTTTTAACGAAGTTTTAGATTTAATTTATTTTTTTAGTTTTAGAATCTAATAAAATAATAAGAACTATTATAATGTTATTGTGTTATCATAATTAACAACTATTCTTGATTAAAAATTCATTGCTATGACATAAATGCGTTACAAAAAAATAATAATAATCCATAGCAACGACAATGATCAATCGGTATTGATAAAATGAAATGCAATTTATTTTCGGTTACCTTTACGTTGATTTCTTTATTACCTATAACCAGATTTCTTTTAGTTCTAAATATAATAAAATAGCTCAAAACAAATATTATTTTGCAAATTTTAATTAACACGCATAAATGTATAAAAGCAGGCTTTATATAAAAGCAGGCAATCCAACTGTACGTTCTTTTCTGCGCAATATGGCACATATATAAAATTTCTAATATTAGTGTTTTTAATAGTTTGTTCTATCTTACCAGTAAGCTGTTATTTTAACATGATTTGACATTTTCAAAAAACTCAAGCACACTATATAGGAAAAATCATTTTATGCATTTAATTTATAACTAAACAGTTATTCCACGTTGCTTTTATTTTTTGATACCACTGATATGGAGTTTTAAAGCATTTTAGGTATTTAAAAAGAGTTTTAAAGCATTTTAGGTATTAAAAGACATCAAACTGTTAGTTCAAAGTTTTAACTTTGATAAAGCCATGCTTATTTTTTAAAATATTTTTGTTAATACTTTATGAATTATTGCTCAAAACTAGTGTTTTACGATATAACAAATCGATGTTACGATATAACAAATCAATTTTTCGATATAACAAATCGATACTTCAATGCAACAAATCGATGTAACGCTGTAATGCAACTGTTTTGATAAAATACTTTAAATCATAAAGAAAAATCTTTATATTTTTTATTATTTTATTCTTCATAAAACACTAAGATCATTGCAAAATTATTGTAAAGTTTTTTGTTTTTTCAATCTAAATGCCTTAGGTTTTGATGTTCTTGATTTAAAAAAATTAACGTTAAAAGTAGAGCGGCTCTAAAGAGTAAGCAAAAGAGAATAATAAAAAATGAACAAGATTGAAAACACCTACCAGATAATAATTTGCTTTTTAAGAAAATTTTTTTTAAAAGTTTGTCAAGGATCTTGTATTTTTGACCAATCAAATAAAAGTAATTTGCTACATTTGTTTTTCCATGGTAGTAAACATAGATCAGACTTGAAATTTATTTAAACTTTTTGAAACAAAAACAACTGTTTATTTGTTGTCTCACCGTAAGTAACTGTACCCCCCCAGTGTTTAATTCAGTAGAATGAATGTTTCTAGTAATTATTACATCTTTTAGTTTATTTTTTATTTTTTACGGGTTTTACGCTCTTAAATTGTGTTGATCAACTAAAGCATATAAATTTGTTCAAACGTGAACTGCTTTACTTTGACCGCGTGTATCTGTTTATGTTGTCACTTAAACAAAACTGAGTCAATTACTTCATCTTTGTATTGCTAAAAAGTGCAAAATTAAATTTTTTTTTTTTTTTTTGAAGGGTTAATATTTTTAAAGTAAAACATTTTACAAGCAATAAATACAAGTCATACCTTACCCACAAACTTTAAGAAATCTGATTAATAATTTGGTTTTCCGGTTATTACATACATTTAGTGTAAGAAGCCTGGTTTCTATGTATTTTTGTTTTAAATTAAAAATTTGCCATATTTCAGTGACGTAAGCGGAAGTTGACTTCAAAACAACGTAATTTTTTATTGTTAAAGGTACATGAAACTACCCATAAAAAAATACTCATTCGCTCTATGAAACAAAATCAAAGTTTCAATACAAAGATAAATATCATTTAATTTAAGAACCTGGTAAAGACATATGATATGTTGATTTACAAACAAAGTATGTTTTTATTCCATATTGCATTATTTGAAGCATGGGGATTGACAAGCCGAGTTTCTGTACACGTTTCTATGGACACTTCCATGTGAGAAGCTGAGGCAAACAAATTAAAACTGTCGTTTTGAAACTTATTTTACGGAATGTCTGCGGGGTTTTTTTAAAAATGTTTTACAATATTTTTTTTTTGAGTTTTGTCTTAAAACGACTTTTCAATAAAAATTAGTTTAAAATTTGATAAATGATTTTAATATTAAATTAAAATTTTTAAAAATAATTAAACTTTGGGAGTTAAAGAGTTTAATAAGCGTAGTTAAAAATATCTTTTAGATTTTACGAGTTACATCTTGTAATATATCCAGTAAGATGAACTTCATCTGAAAAAATTCTTACACTTTTAAATTATTTCAAAATTTCAGTGTTTTTTAGATCAAAAATTTGATAAATGACTTTGCCAAAAGTGGATTTTTATAAATATTATTGTGGACAGTAGTAAAGGAGACATGGCTTGCAGTTCGTCTGCTCGTATGATATTTTTTTCTCGGTTATTTCTTATTAAAATAATAAACAATAAAATATTTGCAATTTACTGAGAAAATAACTTCTTTGGGGATTGTTTATTCCGCTTTATTTAACCAAAAGTTTTCGTGAATGGGATTTTTAATATATAACATAATTTTAAATTAGTGATTAAAAACAATGTTAAAAATGAGTTATTAAAAACTATAACATTTATGTTTCATAATTTTTAAAAATTTTTAAAAACTTTAAAGTAAATAATCTAAATTGCAAAATACTATAAATTTTCAATTTCTTCAACATCAAAATCTTAATTTTAGTGCATCATTTTTACATCTAATTTTTCATTATCTTTTTATTTCCTTATATCTCGCGCTCGAATCGAAGACTATTTTCTTTAGGGCATTTACCAAAACTTAACTTTGTATTAAGGCATTAATTATAAGGCTAACGGACTACGTACTTTCCAACGCAAACCCTTTATACAATTATTGCAAACTTAATTCAAAATTGAACGTTTTAATTGTGTTTTTTTAATCTAAATATATATAATATCTTAATTTTTGTTTTAAATGTTAAATTAAAAAAAAAAAGTTAATATGCCCGTTTACGAAACTCGAGTTGAGTTAAAATAGAAAAATAAAAGTATTAGTCTGAATAAAAACTTTTCAGAACGCACAATTGGGAACAAATAATACATACCAAAAAAGACATTCAAATATGGAGTCAAAATTCTTGTAATGTACTTACTCGGTTTTTCTCGGAAATTTGGTTAATTGTTCCGTTGTATGATTTGGTAGATTTTATACATTTTTTAAAATTGTTTTTGTTGTTATATTGCGGTTTTTATAAAGATAATATACTTGACTAATAACATTTTATAAAATTTTATAAGAATTGACTTTATAGGTAAAGCCATTTAATTGAATACAATACGAAACTTTTTAATTAAAGAGTAATTTGACTAATGAACTAAATAAATATTTGTCTACGTTTTATATATATATATATATATATATATATATATATATATATATATATATATATATATATATATATATATATATATATATATATATATATATACATATATATATATGTGTGTGTGTGTATATATATATATATATATATATATATATATATATATATATATATATATATATATATATATATATCATTTTCGTATTAGCATAAAAATGACTGATAATCTATCAATTGGAATTACATTTTGCAATTAAAGTTCACATAATCAACTGGTAAACTTTTTAATAAAATTGGCAACAAAATGAATAAAATCTAATAATGTTGCCAAGGCTCACCATTATGAATCACTTTTTTTGATCTCCTGGTATTAAAATAACTTTACACCAATAAACTTTTGAAACTAAATTAAGATTCACAATTTGCTTTGGTTATAATTTTAATTTAAGAAGGAAAGATTTAAAATTAGTATAACATTAAAAGCATTTAAAAAAACATAAAAGAATTTAAACCAGTAAAACCAATAAATAATCTTCAATTAAAGTTAAATTATGTGGAGTTTTTTTTTTGGCGTAACTTTTTAATTTCCTCCAGTTTCCGCTTTAATTTATTTTATCATTCATTTAAAAAATACTATTTCCTGTAATTTTTTTTGCTTTTTTCTATTTTTTTTTTCTTTTTTTTTTTTAAAGGGTACGCTCAATGCAAACTCAAAAAAAATAAAGTTTTTTTACTCGGAGCCTTTATTTGATTATATAATAAATTAGCAACAAATTTCGTAAGAAAAATATTATTACTTGGAATAATGGCAACACTGTTAAAGAGAAACATAGTGAAAAATATAAGAATCGTGGCATCAAACTTTCAAAGTACCACATCTTTATTAAAATATAACATTAAAAATAATCTAATCAGGAACGTCATCAAGGAAAGTATGAATTTTATTTAGTTTGGTATAAATCAAACAACTGATCAAAGAAATCCTAATACAGGCTGTGTGAATCACAAATGTTTAATAATAGTATTGTTTAGTAATAGTTACCCTACAACCAGCGCCTTATTATATTGGTAAATTTGATTTATCTTGTTTCAGCACACAGTGCTGCAAAGCTTTAACATTTTTTAGACTTCAATCTCTGAGTATTATAGTTATGCGAGAACTTATATAATTTAAAGGTAAATCGCAATATCAGTAGAATTATAAAACGAGTGTTTTATAATTCTACTGTTTTCTAAAAAAATAAATTATGGTTACCTGTTAGGGAATAAAGGGAATTAGTTGATGCATTAACTCAGGTCAATTTTAAAACTTGAACATTTTAAAAGTCTTGTAAAAAAATGTTTAAATGGTTTAATGCAATCTGAAAAAAAAAAACACTGCATACACGGCTTCTGTATTTGATCCTCGCAGCCTTTGAGTTTTTAAAATCTTTATCATTTTCCTTTGCTTTGTTATATATGCCATGATAAATCTTAAGAACCTAAAGTATTATGTTTGTTTCATGGGTTATGTAAAATGTTATGTTTGTTTTATGGGGGAAAATGCAGTTAAAGCTATTTTTGACTATATTTCGGTATTACAATACTACTAGTATGTTCTATGATGCCCAAAATATGGTTTATTATTTAATGTCTGATGTTCATTTTAAATCTATCATTAACCTTTCCAGTTGTGTCCCTTTTTATGATGAGCAAGGATACAGTGTTTTGATAAGGAGTTTAAACACGATTGGTATTTATGGTATTGTTTCAATGTACTTGAGTGCGTAACGCTTTTTTATACCTGCAGGTGTAGGTGAAGGTATGCATTAATTTTATTCTGTTAATTAACTTGTGTATCAATTTTTTTGGCAAGACAAGTCTTGCCATAAAAAAGTCAGATTGCAAAAACTTTGAATCCCGTATTTAGACGGGATTTTTTCGGGTTTTCTTTACCATTCTTATGTTGTATTTAATGTAAGACAGTTGTTTTACTGAAAATCTGAATGTAAAACTAAAAAGATTCTATCAAGATATTTTAAAAATCTTGGTGTCATTTTGCATAGTTTTTACTGCTTGTTCATGTGCTGTCAATAAATCCATTCCCTATGTTGTTCTTTTTCTGTGGTGGGGTCACATTTAAAAATATCAACAAAAAAATAAAAAATGATAAACTTCCGAAATCTACAAAAAGTCAGTTCAAAAAGTTGGTTCCAAATTAAAGAAAAGTAAAAAGAATTTTAATGTTTAAAAACGTTGTGAGGTGTAAAGAAACCAACAGAAATTACAAAGATCATTGTTTTCTTTAAAACAATGATCTCTGCAACATCAACATTACAACAGCATCATTGTTTTCTTTAAAATAAAATCAAGACAACTGTTTATCTGCCTTTAAGAAAATTGTTAACTTCAAACAGTTAAACTACTTAATTTAATGTTGATTAATTCTCATTAAAAAAAAAAAAGGAGAAAGTTTCCGGGAAATAAATTTACTGTTTGGAGGTAACTCAAAATAAAAAAGTTATTGAGCACAAAAAAGACAGTTGTTGTGTAATAATGCGACTTTTCTGAATGACAAGTCACACGTTATTGAATTTTGATAAATGGTTGACATAAAATGAAAGCTTATTTGAACATTCATTTAAACTATATTTGCAGAAAAAGGAAAGAAATTTAATCAACGACGTGACACAAGCTCAAGCCTGACTCCTACAGGAGGTCCAACTATGTTAACAGTGCGCTTTTGCAACTTTTCCTAAATAAAAAAAGTCGTCATTAGAAGACCCACATCAAATATGCTGGCAGTATTATATAAAAGATAGATAAAAGATTTTTATTGGTAGAATGGAATTAAAAGTAAATAATAGCTACCACAACAATCATGATCGTTTTAACGTTATTTTTTTACTTTAACGTTAAACGTTATCACACATGTCATTTTTTACTTTTAATTTCATTCTTTACTTATTGTTATTAAAACTGGTAGTTAAAAGTACAATTTAGCTGAGTCTTCATCTTTACGTTTTTTGGAATTTTTTTTTCCAAAAAACGTTTTTTTGAAAAAAGTGACTTATTATCTTTCTTTGAAGAAGAACAGGCTATAGATCTAATCTTTTACAATTTTGTAAAAGATTAGATCTATTGCTTGACTTTAAGTAGAAAACTCAGTAATATCAACTTTGACCTTTTTAACTTGTAAAAAATTAAATCAACTACCAGTTTATATATTATCACTTTATTAAATTTTAGTCATTTATCACTTTATTAAAAACAAGTAATTATTTAATTATTATAAAAAATAATGAATAACAGAACGGAATCTTTTTTTTTTAATTTGTAAAAAGTGACTCGTGTTAATTATTATTAATGTCCAAACTGTGCAAGTTTATTTGCTTTTGAGGATTGACAGATGCTCTCTTAAGAAAAGGCTTTATACCATATGGTTTATTTTAAATTAATGATTGATTATAACTTTAAATTCTTGATTAAAAAGTTTCTTCAAAAATCCCAAAGGACTATTAAAAATTGTCACAAAAGATTTCCACAAAAAATTATTGTAAATTTTAGTTTAACCTTTTTTACTCTTTCCTGGTTGTCTCATCGTAAGAGCATTTAACTAGGGAGTTTGCACCACCATCCTTACCAATGTTGCTTATAAAGCGTGTACACGAAGTAAATGTAAAAGTAGAAAAACAACTAAAAAAAGTACTCCTCAATTTTTATTTGGAACCAAGTAATAATTTTAATAAAATAATATAAGAAGATCAAACGTTAAAAAAAAAAAATTAATTATTTCTGTGGGAATCTAATAAAAATTCGAGCTTTTGCTTTAGTGGTACCCATAAGGTTGCGCACAGAATAAGAATCAAAACTATTTGAGGCATTTTTTAATGATATTTTAATATCTTCAATAATTCTGTAAATCTTTTTTGTTTTTTTTCATTTTTCTTTTAATAATAGCCCAGTACTTTTCAATAACTCTAAATTCTGGGTTAGTTTAGAGGATTTTCTGTTGGCACAAATTTCACATTCTTTTTATACCATTCCATAGCTAGTTTATAATAATGAATTGAAGCTAAATCAGGCCAGAACACAGGTCTGATATTGCGTGATTTAATGAGAGGTAAAAGGCGTTTTTGTAAACATTCTTTAACATATATTTGACCAGAAAGTGTGGACTTAGAAGTATAAGGTGTTGATTTTTTGCTACACCTGCAAACAGCTTGCCAAATCAAAGCTTTTTTAGCGAACTTGTTATGTTTTGTGTATTTAACATTCTTATCTGCTTTCCTCTATATTTGACAATATAATAAACAGCACCAGGAATTTGTTGATGATTGTACTTGATATAAGTTTCATCGTTTTCAATAATACAGAAATTTTTAGAAATAAAATTGTCATACAACTTTCTGCCACGGGTTCTTGCACTTTTTTGTTTAGTCTCAGAACAGTTGGACACTTTTTGTGCTTTGAAAGAGTGAAAACCATGTTTGTTTCTAACTTTTGCAACAAAACTATGAGAAAATCTATATATTTTTGCGCGTTCCCTTAGTGAAAGGCTTGGGTTATTCTTAAAACTGTTAACCAGTTTTCTAACTAGTTTTATATCTTTAAAATTTTCCTTTCTTCCACCACCAGATTTGCGTTTGATCGATTTTGTTCGAGAAAAACGCTGAATAACACGACTAAAGGTGTATGGATGTATTTGCAACGATTTTGCTATCGAATTGTAGCTACTATTAGGATTTTGTAAATATTTGTGCATTTTTTTTTCTCTTACGTCTTCTTCTTTTGTTATATTTAAAACTAATTTCAAGTTAAATCCAAAAACTAACATATTTTTTTGAAACCACAACACGTTGTAAACAAAATACAAAACAATTAAAAAGATTTTAATATTACCACTGAAAAAAATGGCGTGCTTATCCTTTTACATTTATTTCGTGTACACGCTTTACAATTAGAACAGGTATCGAACCTCGGACTTCTAAATTCTCAAGCCTGCACTCTAACCATTGAACTACGACTGTTCAAACCTAATTCTAAGCTAAGTTGTAATTCTAAGTTAACGTTGTTAATTTAAAGAATATAAAGTTTAAAGAATAAAAAATTTTCTAGAACATCGCATCTAATCGAATTGAATATTATTGTTAATAATAATAAATAAAATAATAACGAATATCTTATTAATAATAATAATAAATAAAATAATAACGAATATCTTATTAATAATAACGAACAGGTAATAAAACAACCTTTTTAAAACAACAAATAATATATAAAAGATTATTATTATTGTAATAAATGTAAAGTTGTTACATAATAAAACAAGATTTTATTAACAAGCTAAAGTATTAACATTTTGTTTTGCTTAAATTTTTTTTTTAATGCTTACTTTAAAACTTGTTTGTTGAAAAAAAACTTTTACGTTAGATGTTTTATCATTGTAGAACCACTCTTTTCGACGACCACCGGTGTCTTTAATGAGCCTCATTGTCGTTCAAAACAAATACCTTCTGAAAAAATTAGGAAAAAAGCTATGAAGTTCTAAATGTTTTAAAAATACAATTCATTATTTTTCTTTATTCTAATACCTATATTTTTTTAATTGGTATAATAAAACACAATTACTATTGTCTATAGCTTTTAAGTAATTAAAATACAAGTTCACTAAAAAAAATATTTATAAAAGTGTTTTTTAAATGAATTTCTTTATTTAAAAAAATGCAAAATATGTAAAAATAAATAGGTAAATAAGGAATTTTTATTGTAAAAATAATTATTAATTGTCAATTATGAATATTTTTATAAAAACTGTAAATCAAATTTATTTTCTTCTGATTAACCTTTTAATAACAAATTGCAAAACAATCACTATGGTTACCAAATTATATTTAACATAGTTTAGTCGTGTTTTTTTTTTGTAACAATTCTATTTTACAAACAATTCACATGTTTTTAAAAAAAGTATAAAGCCACGACTGGCATCTTTTACCATAGGTTAATAACGTTGTAGCTGTAGATTTTTCAATATAAAACAATAATACAGAATTATTTCACTCAATGGGAAGATAGCGAGCAATTAAAAAAGCACCAGACATCAAAAGTTTCATTTATGAATGTTCTTTAGTGTAAAGTTAACATAAAAATAACTTTATAGGTAATCTTTTTTGTTGTTAAGAAATCCGTTCCCACATTTGGAGGATGACTAAAGAACGTCCAAAAGTGGTTTAGAGTTTTACTTTTTTATCGTGGTTTTAGAGTTTTACTCTATAAAATAATCAGTATAAGCTGATTCTAGTTTTTTGCTGCTGTTTTCAGTTTTTTGTTGTGGCTGCTTTTATTATTTTTTTGTTGCTGTTTTTAATTTTTTTTAATGTTAATGTTTTTAGTTTATTTTTAGGTTTTTTGTTTGGTACATTTTACACAGTGAATTTGTTAAAGTGTATACATTATCGCAGATAAACATTCGTAGAGTATATGTTGATGCCTCAACATAATTATTACGTCACATTATTAACAACTATGCTTCAAAATCAACAATAGATCTCAAAGCAATAAATAGTATTAAATATGCTGTATTGTTACAAACATTTCATTTGAGAGAATTTTTCCAGGGCATTTTTTTTTTACAGAAAAAAACAGCATAAATATTGCCGACAATTTTTTATAAATTTAGGATGTTTAAAAGTTGCATAACACTTTTAACAATTTTATGATGTCAAAACTGAATCATTCGTTCCAGGGAATGAAGAGATAAGTCGTATTTTGTATTTATAAAAGATTCTTCTGATATGTTTCTTTGTTTGATTAAAGAAAGAGGCTTAACTCCTTATTTTACTGTTTTTTAGTTTCAATTCATGGCGAAAATTTTTCTTAAATGTGTTAAAATTATTTTTGATCCATTATGTAAACATACAACGTAGCTGAAAATGTTTCAGTTAATACCGTTATCAAAGTTATGGAAATTTTGGTAATATATTGAAACCACTAGTTCTAATTTAAAGTGTTCAATAGCATTGGATCTAAAATGCGATAATTCTTTATTTGGTTTTAGTAATCACAGCACCAAGAATGCTTGTCTCTGATGTGAAGCGTAAAGTATTTTTGTGAGTGGAAAAAAGCTTCAATTGGTATCAACCCACAACAAGTTTGTTGCAGATGGGTACAAGAATAACCACAGGAATAAAATAAAACCTGGGTTTCTTCTCAAATCTCAATCTTCAAAAACTTTAATTGAACAACTTATTAATTACATAAAGACTCATTTTATTGATAAGAGAGATTAGGGAGAAGTGGGACGCGGGAGAAGTGAAATATCTCGAAAATTCCAATTAAGATAGGTCCCTAATCAATCCCAGCAAACATTCTATAGAGGAATTTCAGTGGACCTATATAGGCATTTTGAGCGGACCGCTGTAGTTTTGCTCCTTGGTTACTTAGTGGACCATTAGTGGCAGCCACCAAAAGTGGCTAGCCAATAACTAGCCACTATAAATATGTCGGAAAATTATCGGTTTGCAATTTATAGCGGCTGCCGCTAATGGTCCGCTAAGTAACCGACGAGCAAAACTCAAATGAACCGCTAAAAAATGCCTATATAGGTCCAATGTAAATCCATTAAAACAGTGTTTATTGGGATGTTATCAAATGTAAACAATGAGATTTCTTTCCCCCTCCCCTCCCCTCCCTTGTGCGGCCGTGGCGCAGTGGTTAGAGCGCTTGCTTTATAAGCAGGAGATCCAGGTTCGAAACGAGCTTTGGACATATTTTCGCGTCACGGAAATGAAGGAGGCGTGAACTTCCTGGTTAAATGCTCTTCCGCGGTGACAAGACCGTTAGAACTTCTGGGGGCATCTAAAAAAAACAAAAAAACAAAAGCATTTCTTCCCCCCTATTTAGCAGACGTTACTTTGTCTGCTTGCGTGTGGTAAAAACCACTTTTTTGAAAAGTCCTTCAAAAAACAATATTTTGACGTGTGAAGTAAATTAAAGAAAGTAAATTTATCTGCCATTTCTCCGATATCACTTTTGCGTATCTATATTGTGGAAACCTCTTGAATATTTTAATGAAGACTACGTGGTTTGCAATTTTAATAGTTTTTAAATAATAATTTTTGTTAACGTGTTGATAATTTCTCGCTTGTCCCACCTCACCCCGTCACTGTCCCACTTTACACCAATGACACAGTTCCTCTAAAATCAAAAATATATATGCTTTATCGTAACCTGCTGTTAATCATAGAGGGTGAAATCAGTGCCCTAAATAATGCTTTATTTGTTAAAACTTGTTTGGTGCAGAAATACATTACATAAAAAAGATATTAAAATTAATCCAGAAATGTTTTTTAATGTCCTATTCTCTCTACTCTCCCCTATTACTTTCATGTCTGTAAAATTAATATTTACTTTGCGACCTTATTTTGATACATGATTAGGTCAAATTTATTATGTTTAGAGATACTATGGAACAGGCTCGGATGTTTACAATTCACAGTCACATTTAGATTAACTAGATACTCTAAAAGTTAACCTTCTATGTGAAGCCTTTATATTATAACCTTCTATGTGAAGCCTCTATATTATAACCTTCTATGTGAAGTCTCTATATTATAACCTTCTATGTGAAGCCTCTATATTATAACCTTCTATGTGAAGCCTCTATATTATAACCTTCTATGTGAAGCCTCTATATTATAACCTTCTATGTGAAGCCTCTATATTATAACCTTCTATGTGAAGCCTCTATATTACCAAATACAACCTGCAGTGTAGTTATCTTAAAAAGTTTTCAACTATAAAAAAAATGTTTTTCTCTCGTTCTTGGTGATTGGAGAATCTTCTTTTAAATTTCATAAATACTTTTTAAAATCTGCATCTTCATCTTCTGAATAAGTTTAACTATCAATTAAATATTAATCGGAAAGTTTATGTTTTAGTATGTCATCTTTCCCTTTTCTTTAATATAATCGTTTTGGGCTTGGTGTTATGACGAGCAGGCTGGAGCACAAACCCCTCATTTTGAACTATCATAACTATTAAACTTTTTATTTTTGAATGAAGTTTAAGACCTCTCAATAAATTTAAATTAAGTACAAAATAGAAAAGTTGAAAATTTTACTACATAACTGCCCTGACGTTAGGGAAAGGAGGAAGTCAAACATTTTGGGGTATTTTTGCTTCCAGGCCTCCATCATCGCAACTTTTTGCAAAGCATCCTTATTTTGCATAGATATGAACATACTTAATTTTGGTTTTTGCACAAACCATAAAAGATTCATATCTGAAAAATTAAAGTGTTCTACGGGCACCCATAGAAACTAATGCCTTCAAGAAAAGGAACTAAGTTTTTATTACCGATATCACGACCTAATAATACTTTTATCGCGATAAAGTAATTAAAAACATGAATAACTACAACAACAAAAGAAAAACATAATAAACTTAAACTATTCTACTATTCAAATAAAATTGATGTTGATATAAAATAATAAACAAATACATATCAAATTCACCTTTACTTCGCAGACGCTAAACACCCTTTAAAAAAAGAGTCACTGTTTTTTACTTTAAAATTGGTAACCGTAAACGCCAAACACACACATACTTAGTTATAATTATAATTAGTTATAGTTTACATAAATTTAAGTTTGTTCAGTTTTTATTTTTTTTCTTAAATACTGTTATTAGAGTTTTTTTTAAATCTTAAACATAACCGTTACAAGGGTGCCTTTTAAAGAATTTCTTGCGAATATTAAGCCGATTGTGGTCTCATAAAAAAACTTCGGCACAATTGAATCTAATAGATGCTTATTTTAATATATTGATATTTTAATAATGAGTCTTATTATTGTAGAAAGTTAATTAAACTTTAAGAACAAACGATATGTTTATAGAATAAAATTTAATGTACAAAAAAGAATAAATCGTGAAACATACTCGAAAGTAATAAATCTACTTAACATTTTAAATAAATAGATGAAAGTTAGTTTTTCGATCAATAAAGTAAAAAACACCAGATTACAATAATTATTTAGATAAGGCATAAATGTAATTCCAACAGAACATAACGGGTGAAGAGTTTAAATGTATTTTGTTGGTATTTATAAGTAATGAAAAAAACTTGAAACTAATTTGAAGTATATGAGAAAATTGCTTTTAATTTTATGCATAAAAATAGTTAATAAACAAACAAATCGTCTATGAACAAATTATCAAAAAAAAAAAAAAAAAAAAAATTAAAAATTAAAAAAAACTATTTTTGAAATCTACTTTATTTACTCCATTCCCGTAAGAAAACTGTTTTTGCGGCAATCTAAGTAGAAACTGAATCTGGCGAGAAATTGTTTACAAATAAACTTTGTTTTGAATAAAATCTTCGCAATAAAAATAGTTTTCTTGTATATTTTGTTGTACAAGGCATTTCTATATTGAAAACATCTGTATACCAGTATGAATAAGTTTCAGTACATAAAATAAACCAAATTTTTGTTAAAGTTTATTTATTTCAGCAAATATTTAGTAACTTTTTTGATTTATTTAATGTACTTAAATGTATTTAAATTCAAGTTAATGCCAGGATTTTTTATCATTCTATTTAAATAATTCTTTCTAAAATTACACCCTCTTTTCACACAAACACACACACAGATGTGATATACCAGTGTGTATATTATATATCTGTGTATATATATATATATATATATATATATATATATATATATATATATATATATATATATATATATATCATATTTAATATATATATATATATATTTATATCATATATAATATATATATATATATATATATATATATATATATATATATATATATATATATATATATATATTATTTTTTTTTTTAAGTAAAGTTTTATTCTATTAATTTTTATTTGAATTCAATGTTTGTTCCACTTTATTTGGGTTTAACATGAATGAAGCAGCCAATCTTACCAATTTGTTAATGGTTAGTAACTAAGTTTTTTTTTTTATAAAGAAAATGTTAACTTTTCATTGAAATTTTTAATTTTATTTAGATTTTTTAAATATATTCTTCCAAGCCACTATTAAATATGATTGGGATACTTTGGGTTGGGTAGAAATCTATTTGGCTTCGGGTGGTTTATAGTTGTGCTCTTCCACCCAACATCATTCTCAAATCTTTGTATTTTCATATCTAAATGTAAACCATTTAGTGTCAAAAAAGAAATGTTTTTGGGATAACTAATAAATACTATGAGCATAAAAATGGCAAAAAGGGAAAATTTTTGAATTCTGTTAAAAACAATATTTATAATAAAACACAAATTTGAAATAACAAAAAAACAATTAAAATAACTTAGAAAAACTGCTGACAGTTTTTGCAAGGATCAAGAAAGTGCATGACAATAAAGGTCCAAGACCAAGACAAAGACCAAGATTCCAGGCTTTCAAGACCAGGACTAATACCAAGACTTCAAGCTTTAAGACCAAGATTAAAGTTGTTTAGGTATCAGCATGCAGAGAGGTAGCAGCTTCATGAGAAAATGCTAGAGGTAGAAGTAAGAAAACTCGGAGAGAATGCATGAAAATATATAGGGTATGAACAAGCTTTAACTAAGTAAAGAAAATGCCTCAGATTGTTTATATTAAAAAAACAGCATAAAATGTGAAAGGTAAAGCTTGGTAATGATGATGATAATGATTACAAAATGATGATGATGTTTAAGATGATTATATTGATCATGATGATGTTTATATTTTTTATCAAACCCGACCCCAGCCTCTGTCAAATTTTGACTTAGGCTGGGGTCGGGTTTACTGAGATCTGAAAAAAACAAACAGCCAAGTTTAAATTAGTCTTATAAAGAGCAAGAAATTCTGGTGAATTTTGTTTAATTTTTTTCGGTTACTTTAGGTATGGTTTAAGTTAAAGAGAACATTACTCATTGATAGATCATGGCACATTAAGCAATGAGCTATGCAGTTGTCTCACTTCTGCTAAATAACCCAAAATCATAAGTGTTACCACATAGTGATAGCTCTTAGAGAGGGTTGGTTGATATTAATAAACCTTAATACCAACCAACCTCAGAAACATTAAACTGATTTTTAGAGCTGCACTCTTATTAGGTGATAAAAGGAAGAATTGCATTGCCAATATCCTTATTATGAAGTGTTATGCAGTACCCATTTTACATAAGAAATGGCGTTTTCACCTATTTGTTCAACAATTTATGTTTAACAAACTTTTTATGGTTAACAAAACTTTTTACAAAATCAATTGGAATATTTCAATGTTTTTTTGATATTGTTTATTTATATTAAGTTAATTATTGTAAATAAAATGTTAACCACATTTGTTTTAATTTTAATTTTTGATTAAAAAAGACAGATAGTTAAATAAGTTTTCTTTTTATTAAAAAGTTTTAAATTAAGTATGGTTTTAAAAATTAAAAATTAACTTTAAAGGAATGTAAAATACTTTTGCAATACTTTTTAAAGAAATAATTATTACCTTTTTATTTATTTGCAAACTAATTCATTACACAAAAAACATTAAGGTTTTACAAAAGTCTCTATCATAGATTTAAATATGTAAAAGCAACCATACAACATAATTTTTTGATTTAACAAAGGAGAAGTGTTTTTGTTTAAAAGACTTTTTTTCACCAATAGAACTAATTTTTTTTCTTTCTCATTCAAAAATAAGTTCGTATGACTCAAGTTTTATTTTTTTGTATATGTTTACAAATATAGTTCATTTAATATGTAAAAGAACAGCAACAAAAAATGTTTTGTGTGATAGCTATTGTCTCTACATATCATATTTCTCATACTATTGGAGTTACCATATTTTCTACCAACTACTTTTATGCTAACCAAAAATCTTAACTTAGTTTCGATGTTTATGAGTGGTATTTATTTATTATATTTATAAGACATATTTCAGTCATAAAAGAAACGGTAAGTTACTCATAATTATTAATTACTATTTTCTATTTGCTTTGTGTTATTTCTATACATTAAAATTGTTTATTTTAATACATGCGCATACATGCATGTGTACATGATGTTTATATGTATTTACATATTTGTGTATATTCACACCACGCGCATCCCTCACCACCCTCACAAGATCTCTAAGAATGTTGGAGCTGTATTAAAAACTGAGATAGGGATTGGTTTATGTAGTGTAGTCCTATTATATTTCAATATTGACTAGCGTGACGTAGAGTGCAGGCAGTGAGATCTGTTGCAAGGACACACCCCTAGCAAGTGCCGTTAGTGCAGGTCTTGGGCTCTCCAAAATTTCATTGGTGATCACAGTGCATTTCTGAGGAGGGGAATCACCATTATCCACTACTTAATTCTGATTGGTTATCATGGCACTAACAATTTTTTACCTATTGTACCCATATATTTTTACGCTTTGGTAGCTTTTTATTATCTATTTGTTTTATTCACGATATCTAAATATTTTGCTGATAGACAGGGAGTTGTCAGTTTCTATTTTTTACTGTTTAGCACATTAATTATATGACATTTATAAAAAAATTTTTATGATTACATATCAATATTATAGCATAATGGTTAGTGCGCTGCGTCATAATTTGCAGATTCAGAGTTCGAACCTTGTTTTGTTTTTTCTTTTTATATTGCCCTAACCATTATTAATTACCATTTTTTTATTTACTTATTTTATTTTATCATAAAATAAGTAAATAAAAAAATGGCTCCATTGGTCACTTTTTGCAATCATTGTGTTGCATAAACAGTAAAAGAACAGCAACAAAAAACTAAATTTTGATAAAATAAACAAAAGATTATTATATTATGTATAAAATATTTTCAAGAAATAAATAATAGAGAAATATAATCTTTTTCAAATAACAAATTTAGATTTCATTAGTAATTTTTATTGTTTAAAAAATCTGTCAAATATGCTTATGACGCAATTTAATTTTTAATGATATAAAAATCTTAAATTCATGTAAATAATATTCCATAGTTACATGTAAATAAAGTTCCATAGTTATATAAAAATAAAAGTAAGCAAAATTGATTAAACTTACACTATAATTATAGTTATAAAACATAATGCACATCTAACAAAAATGACAATTTTTTTTTACATTTCTAATTGCTTTTATTTAATAATGTTCGGGTTTTGCTAAAATTAAAATTTATAATTTTTAATTTGAGTGTATTAGTTTGGGTGCCCATACCGGTCAAATGGTATAGGATTACATCTTGGTACAGTACTGACTGTCCTAATATATTTTGGACAATACAAATATATATATATATATATTTGTATTGTCCAAAAAATACAAATATATATATTTATATATTTGTGGATCTCTCTCTCTCTCTCTCTCTCTCTCTCTCTCTCTCTCTCTCTCTCTCTCTTTATATATATATATATATACAACACTCGAAATTAGGAAAAATGACGTCGGCAATAAATTGCTGACTTTAAATATTTTAAGGTCAGCAGTTAGGTCGGCAATGCCGAATGCCGACCCTAATTCCGAGAATTGTATATATATATATATATATATATATATATATATATATATATAATATATATATATATATATATATATATATATACATATATATATATATATATATGTATTAGGGTGGCTCTTAAAACACCATTTTTGAAAAAAAACCTGTTTCTACCCCTTTATTTTGTTCTTTATAATACTAAAGCACTAGGTTTAAAATTTTTTTGAACAAAAAATTATTTTAGGGGTAGCTCAAGACCCTTAAAAATTTGACTGGTCCCTAAAATTTTGAAAATAAAAGTTCTTCTAAAGTATGTTAACCTGGTACTCAAAAGAAGCGAAATTATATAAAAACTTAAAAAGCAGTAATCACTTTACAAAAAAAGCATGTTTAAAAAAACTATTTTTTTAAAACTTGAAAATAATGACTTTTTTTTAATTTCAGCTTAAAAACAATAGTTTTTAATTTTTTTAATGTAATTAAAGTTAATTACATTAAAAAAATTAAAAAAAAAAGGTCATTACATTCTGACATTTAAAAAAGTTGATACAATTTTTTAGATACAATTAAGTTTCAATAAAAATTTTCTATTTTTGCTGGAGTATTCATAGGTATATTTTTTTGTTTTATTTTTCAGAAATTTTTTTATATTTTATAAATGTTTAATTATAATTATTCAACTTGTTTCAATTTTGAGCAATTTTTGTCAGTTTTCATTTTTAAATTGCTTCTCTTCTTTGTTTAATGTTGTTGAGAGAAAACTAGAACAAAAAACAATTGTTTGCAGTTTTGATGAATGAATTAATAAATTTATTTATTGAAACTTTGATCTATTTTAATTGCGTAAATAGCTTTTAAATACAGTTTTAAAAGGTTTAAACGATTAGTTACATATATTGTCTTCTTTTATTTTTATTTTCATTTTTAAATTATAAATGTAAAAAAAATGCTAAACAGTATTTAATTTTTAACAAAACATTTTTGACGATTTCCAAGATCCTCTTGTAACTTTTTAACTTGCTAAAACAACTTTTTAACGACAGTCAATTAAAAAAAACTATACATTTTACTTAGGAATGCCAGAATTTTACGGCTTTTACGAAGGAAAACGCTAAAAAAAAATTATTACAGGTTTGTAAAATCCGTAAAATTGTAATTTTTGTAAAATATAGACGTTTGACAACCCTAATTATATGTAAAGATTTCGCATATTTCAGATTTAAAATACTTAGTATTTTAAAACTAAAAATTTGAAAATAGTTAAAAAAATTTTTTAACTTTCTTGCATAGGTAATCGTATTATTGTTCATCATATTTTATATTACAATTTTTATCATAAGATAAATTCAAATAGTAAAAAACTTATTTAAATCGATAGCTTTTAAATGAAACTTAAATTAAAGTTTCCGAAATTTTAATAACCTTTTATTGAAAAATTGGTTGGCTCGCTAATTTCCGTCAAATATAATGCTACTTTTATTTAAATACTCGGTGTAGTTAAGGCAATTTACAAATTATTCGAATTTATTTATTTGAAATTGGCATGATTTTATAGGCGTATTATGTCCAAACAAAAGCTTTAGATGTTTAATTTTTTTTTGCTTCAGGTTTTTTTAATATATGAAGAATTTTTCTCTTTTTTATATAATTTTCTAATCCTTTTTACTACCCCTAATTGTGAATACAAAGAAGACGCTATAGTATTTTAATATTGCCTTAACAACACTGAGTAAGTAACAAAGACATTTAAGGGGAAGATCGATTTTTTTCAATTTACAAATATACATTAAATATCTACGTAAATTTTGAATTTGTAAATTAAAAAAAAATTAATTATTGTAATTATTGTAAACATTGGTTAATAATATTATAATATTATTTAATTATCTTCTTTTTTGTTTTACGCAAATATAACATATACGTTTCATTGCAAGTTTTATTTTTGATTTTTTTGTTCTTGTTATTTTCGGTTAACTTTACCAGTTAACTTATTTTACCAAAATTATTAATAAATCTTTTAATATAAAAACGTTATTTAACTTATTTTATATTATATTTATTAATATGCAAATTTTATTTGTAACTTTCCTAACTTAAGATTTCTTAACTTCCTAACTTAAAAAAAGAACTTCCTAACTTAAAAAAAGCAAGAATGTAAATAAAGAGTTTTTGAATAACAAGAATAAATTAATAAAGTATTTTATTAAACGTATTGAACAATTTTAACTGGAGAATAACTGACGTCAATTAAAAATTAAAAACATTTTTTTTTTTAACTTTTGAATGAATGATCTTGCTTGTTAATGTCGACACTTTTTTTCACATTAAAAAATCTTGTCGGGCGTACTAATTGCGTTTTTTACTAGTCTAGCGCAACAATTTAAATCTGAGACTGATTAAATTTTTTTTTTTACCTTGATCTTAAAAACCTTTGGGAATTTTAAACCAATTAGGAAACCGCATTATACTCAACGCCATCAGGCTGGCTAACACCCTGTATATATATATATATATATATATATATATATATATATATATATATATATATATATATATATATATATATATATATATATATATATATATATAGATCTATAGTTTGTTGTCTTTGGGAAGAGCGGAAGGAAAAAAGTGATTCTTACGCCAACACATACGTCACTTTTAATTACTTTTGACTTTCGTCCAATATTTGCGTGTTGGACGAAAGTAAAAACCATTAATTTAATTACAAATAAATCGTTTTTAAAAAAAACCACAAAAACGCAAATTTAATTGACCAGAATGTTTTAAAAACATTCTGAATGTTTTTAACAATATAAACAATATTTTTATTTTTTTTAATAAAATGTTTTTATTTTTAATTTTTTTAATAAAATGTTTTTATTTTTATTTATTTTTTTACTGTAAATCATGCACGGAGTGTTGCTAAATCGACTATCTTATAGCCTGACTCGCAAGGGAGTGCTGCTACATTGACTGACAAATAGCCTGACTCGCAAGGGAGTGCTGTTACATTGACTGACAAATAGCCTGACTCGCAAGGGAGTGCTGCTACATCTACTATCTTTTAGCCTGACCCGCAAGGGAGTGTTGCTACATCGACTGGTTGGGGCAGGCAGTCTATCAATTAATAAAAAATAATAATTCCGGTCTTGCATTTTAATTTTTACTTTTTGTCAACAAAATATGGAAAAAACTTTTGGACAACATCTACGGGTTGTATATACACACATATATATATGTATATTAGGGTGGAGCGATTTTCATAACAAAAAAAAAAGAGTTTAAAAACCAATATTACTGAGTCACGAATCAATGTCTATTAATTATAGTATAAAAGTAAAAAAATATTTTTTGATTTTGATGAGATCTTGAGGGTCCTCTTTGGAATTTAAATTCTTGACAGGTCCTAATATTTTTGAATTTTTTTTTTTCTAAACCATATCAACCTTGGACTCAAAAAAAGCAGAAAAAAAATGCTTGTTTCATAAATAATAATTTTATTAAAATAATTTTTTAAAGAAAAAAATTCTTGCAAAAATATACCTTAAAACCCCTGTTTTGTTGAGGACGGGGTTTTTTAATGAACTCTACTTTTTTAATTTTAATTTTTTAATAAAAACAAGGATTTTTTTCAAAATCAGCATATTATTTTGCTTCTTTTAAGTATCAAGTTGATATAGTTTAGAAAAAAAAAATTTTAACAATATTAGGACCCATCAAAAATTTAGAATCCAAAGAGGAACCTCAAGAACTCATCTAAACTAAAAAAAAAAATGAGTAAGGTTCTTTTTTCACCAAAAAATATTGATTTGCTGCTCAGGCAAATCAAATTTCAAAAATTTTCAAAATCGCTCCACCCTAATGTATATATATACGTATATATATATATATATATATATATATATATATATATATATATATATATATATATATATATATATATATATATATATATCAGGCCTTGTTAAGAAGCACTACGCAGCTCGCATTTTGCTTGCGAAAAGGCGATTTGCCTACGCGTTCAGCAGTTTTGCGCTACGCAAAAACTTATATCTTTTAGAATATTTAAATTATCTTTTGATCACCACCGTTAGCGTGACGTTTATTCAGAAGAAATAAAAGCGCAATTGTAAAATAATAGATTTTTTTTGTTAAAGAAACAGTTTGTTTCATAATTTTTTTTTTGTTATTTAAAATTAGTTAAAAAAAAAGAAGTGTTTTAAGTTTTATCTTAAGGAATTAAATATATAAATTCCTTTTAAATATAAAAATTATTTTTAGTCATAATTAGTTTAAAAAATGCACGATTTATTTTGATGTAAATATTTTATTAATAAGATATTTTGTTTATTGTTAATTCAATAATGTAAAGTTTTAATGATGTTCATTTAATTTATGAAAATAAATTATGATCACGAATATGTTATCGGTAACTGATAAATAACAAAAAAAAACTTTATTGTTTAAAAACATTATTAAAAAGAGTTCACAAATTAAATAAGAAAAAATGTATTAACAGTTAATAAAATAACCGAAAACCAAATATAAAATCATAAGAAAATAAACAAATATTTTACGTTTCATGAAAAAAATATTTTTTTCAAAATAAAATTTAGTTCATATTTGAAAAAAATAATAAAAATGAGTTTTTTAATAAGAACTTAGATTTTATTTGTAACTTTTGTTATAGTGAGAAAAAAAAAACTGTATGATTTTTAACGCATTAATAAAATAACTTTAATTACAATGCGGTACTTGAAAAGACGCTAGTGACGCAATATAACTTCTAACGATGCAAAATATATTTGCTGAGTTGAGTTACTTAGAAATGCATTACGCGTTTTCGCTACGCAGCGAAATCTCGTAACAAGGCCTGATATATATATATATATATATATATATATATATATATATATATATATATATATATATATATATATATATATATATATACGTATATATATATACATTAGGGTGGAGCAATTTTGAAAATTTTTGAAATTTGATTTGCCTGAGCAGCAAATCAATATCTTTTGGTGAAAAAAGAACCTTACTCTTCCTGATGATCCAGCAATGGTGAAACTTCAAGTTGAACATAAAAGTTAGATAAGTGTTTTTTACTAATTAATTATATATGTATATATATATATATATATATATATATATATATATATATATATATATATATATATATATATATATATATATATATATATATTTATATATATATATATGTATATATATATATGCATATATATAAATATGTATATAAATATAAATGTATATATATTTATATATGTATATATATATATATGTATATATACATATATATATCAGGGCTTGTGATGAAGAAAATCGATAAGCGTGTTATATCGCGCTGGTAAAATTAGAATATGTTTTCATCAAGCGTGATTATGTGCGCTCGAAATAACGTCGGCGAGCGCGATCATGAAAATTGCTGAAGGCGATGCTTATAAAAAGCTTTTTATTTTTTTATATCTTTTTTTATTTGTTACATAATTCTTTTGTCAAAAAATGTTTGAATTAGTATCACACTCTTAAAACTACTTCAACGAAATAGATTTTTATACTTCCAAACTTCTTGTATATTGTCAGATCGCGATTTTATTTTTAACTGCTTATGTTATAAAAAAATAATATCAAACAAAAACGCAACTTCTTATTGATTTAGTATTGAAGAACAATTTAGTGACTTAGTTTTGATTCATTGTTTTGATATATGTATTTTAAAATGTTACGCTGTAAACTTAATTAACGGTTAATGGTTTTTATATTTCTTGATATTTTTTATTCAAATTAATTATTTAATTATTTTCTAAAATTTCTTTTTTAAATTACGTTTTTTTTATCTTAAAAAAACAAAACAAGAATAATTTGAAATAATAATAAATTAGAATAATAACTTTCCATTTAATAAATGTTGGCGTCATTACTTTGTTTCCTTTTCGAATGCGATTGCGAACATTCTAAACAACAGAATCGTTTCAAATTTGAGTTAAAATAAATAATAGTTAATAAAAAAACCTATACTATAAACAAAAACTAATTTTAAAAATTACTCTATTATTAATGTTTATTTTTATTATAAACGATGTGTGGAATATTACAAACAATAAATCAAATAAATTTTACTTGATATTTTCACAAGATTAAAAATACTCTGCAGTTTCAATTTTCTTATAGTGGTTTTCTAATTTTCTATTCTTATTTTATTTGCGCATTTTTGTATTCCCATTTTGTTTCCACGTTCACATTCCATTATTGAAATTAGTGACTATTAATGACTTCAAACTGCTCATTCATTATATTAGTGCAAAAGTAATTGACGTAGTGCTTTTTATATTTTATATTAGTGCTTTGATAATAAAATATCTTGAATAAAAAATCTTTTTTATTAAAGATATTTTATTTATGAAAATAAAAAAATAATCCCGAGCTATTGGACAAGCATTATTTTATACGCTCGTTTTAAGCTGAACGAGCGTTGTTTATCGCGCCTAGAATGTTTGAAAATACCGTTTACAGGCGCGTTTTATGAGCGGAGCGCGCTCGCTTCATCACAAGCCCTGATATATATATTTATATTTATATATATATGTACATATATATATATATATATATATATATATATATATATATATATATATATATATATATATATATATATATATATATATACAACCCTCGGAATTAAGAACAATGAGGTCGGCAATAATTTGCCAACCTCAATCTTTTAAAGGTCAGCATCAGGTCGGCAAAAGAAGTTTGATACAAAGGTCCTACCATAAAACATAGAAACGAGGTCGGCAATTTTTTGCCGACCTCAAATATTTTAAGGTCGGCAGTTAGGTTGGCATTGCCGAATGCTGACCCTAATTCCAAGGATTATATATATATATATATATATATATATATATATATATATATATATATATATATATATATATATATATATATATATATATATATATATATATATATATATATATATATATATATATACAGTAGAGATCAAAAAATTGCAAAAAAGGCATGTCATAAAAAATAACTCAAATATTTATCTTGGCATACTATGTACTGATGTTTTACAAAGTTCTCGAGTGATTTCATTAGTCCACACTTCTTTAAGAATTTTTTGAAGATATTCTTCAGATTTTGGCTGATGTGCTGCAACTTTCTGGCTGATGTGCTGCAGCTTCATTATATTCCAGCAGTTCTCGATAACATTAAGATCGGATGAACTTGTGGGCCAATTAGATAATAATTCAATTTTATTATCAGTAAACCACTTCTTACCTGTTTTAGCTGTATGACAAGGTGCTTAATCTTGCTGGAAAATGCTGGTTTTAGTAATTTCCATGTGCAGTTTCACTTTGTCTTTCAATACACTTAGATACTTTTGTGCATTGACTTTTTCATCTTTTTTAAAGATGTGCAACCCGCATTGGCCTTGCGCTGTGATTGCTCTCCATATCATGACTGGAGGAGGATGTTTTACTGTTTTTATGGTATACTTTGGATTCAGGCGTTCTCCCACAGGTCTTCTAACATAATTATAGCCGGTGCTTCTAATTTGTTGAAATGTACTTTTGTTTGTAAACATTACACGTTTCCACGATTCTGGTGTCTTGTCTTTTAAACTCTTACAAAATTTAATCCTAGCTTGTGATTGAGATGGAGTTAATAAAGCTTTTTTAGCTAGTCTTCTTGCAACTAGACCAAAGTCATAACACAACCTTCTTCTAATTGTTCTCGAGCTAATAATAAGTCCCCTTTCCATAGCAAGTTGTGATAACCTTGCAGATGTTGTGTGGGGCTCACTATTAGCAACATTCTTCAAAAAACGGTCTTCTCGAGATGTACTCACACGTTTTCTACCTTCTAATTTTTGTGATTTGAATAGTATTGCATGCATAAAGCATTTTGCACGGCTATACTACTTTGAGAATATATCCGAAAATAGTGCATTTATTTTACCTTTAACAAAGTTATTAATATCACGCTTTTTACCCATAATATCACAACTATGGCAACCTGACAGTGTAAAATAAATCAAAGTATCTTCAAAAATCAATATAATAAAAAAATTAATAATATCCAAGGTAATAACTGCTGTATATATATATATATATATATATATATATATATATATATATATATATATATATATATATACATATATATGCGGTAGTGGTGTAGTGGTAAGAGCGCTCGCTTTTTAAGCGAGAGGTTCAGAGTTCGACTCCCACCACGTCCCTGAAAGTACCGCGCTCAACTTAGTTTCTCCGCGCAGCGGCCTTGCTCGGCAAGGTTCGTGTTTCAGAGTTAAAGAATTGAGAGAGGGTTGCACCACGAATAATAACTAAAAATAAAAAAACACAAAAAAATGAGTAGCCTCCTCGACTGTAGTGGCCTCCTTAGGGCCTTGGGGAGGTGAATAATCTGAAAAAAAAAATATATATATATATATATATATACATATATATATATATATATATATATATATATATATATATATATATATATATATATATATATATATATATATATATATATATATATATATATATACATACAGGGTGGGGCAAAAGTCCTGCTACCATTTTGATTGCCCATAACTTTGTTCAAAGAAAAGATAAGTAAGTTTGGTTTTCATAAAAAGTTTATTTAGTCTTTACATTTTTTTTCGTTATGATTGGAAAATTATATTGATTAAATGGTAACCGTTATTTGCTATGCAACTCTTGGCTCTTTTTAAGGCATTTTTCATGACATTCTGTAACATTTCAGGGTGAATTTCTTCAATTTCATGACGAATATTGTCTTTAAGATGTTGAATCGTTTGGGGCTTATTCACATAAACTTTTGATTTTAAAAAACCCCATAAGAAAAAGTCTGGCGCTGTTATATCCGGAGATCGAGCTGGCCATGCTAAATCGCCATTTCGCGAAATTAGTCTTTGTGGAAAAACATCATTCACTAATTGAATTGTTGAATGGGCTGTGTGGGCTGTGGCCCTATCTTGCTAAAACCACATATCCTCTTGTCCTAGCTCTTCCATTTCAGGTACAAGAAAATTTCGAATCATGTCTTGGTACCGTTCAGCAGTAACAGTCACTTGAACACCTTATTCATTTTCAAAAAATAGGGACCAATGATGTTTCCAGCATGAATACCATGCCATACAGTTGTTTTTTGTGGATGCAATGATGTATCATGAATTAATTGAGGGTTCGTTGTTCCCCAAAACCAACTTTTCTGTTTATTGACATGGTTATCAAGAAGAAAATGGGCTTCATCGCTCATTATCAATTTAGACGAAAATCTTCAATTTCACCAGACAGCCTTAGGATTGCATTACTGTATTGAACTCGTTGATCAAGATCTCTTGGTAGCAAATTATGGACTAATTGAATTTTGTACGGGAACATTTTCAAATCAGTTTTCAAAATTCACCTTAAACTGCGTGCAGAAATGTGTAACGGGGAACCACGTCTCCGAATTGATGTTTCTGGAGACTCTGCGACACTATTGCGCACCAGAGCCACATTTTCAGCGTTACAAGGCCTCCGTTGTCTTCCAGAACAAGGTCTATCTGCTGCCGTACCGTACTGTCAAAAATTGGCATGTAATAGATAAAGTGTGGTTTTGTGGAGCACTGGCTGATTAAGATATTTTTTACACCAATTCCGCTGACTGGCAATAATGAAACAATCACTTTCATTAAATATTGTCACTATTTCTGCTCGTTCTTGTGGCATATATTTATCCATTATAAAACTGGAGTGTCTACACAACACAATGCTTCAAACGAAACTTATCTAAATGTCACATAACCAAGATGGCGCGCAATCAAAATGGTAGCGGGACTTTTGCCCCACCCTATATATATATATGTATATATATATATATGTATATATATATATATATATATATATATATATATATATATATATATATATATTTATATATATATATATATATATATATATTTATATATATATATTTATATATGTATATATATGTATATATATATATTTATATATGTATATGTATATGTGTATGTATATATATATATATATGTATATATATATGTATATATATATTTATATATGTATATGTATATGATTATATATATATATATATATATATATATATATATATATATATATATATATATATATATATATATATATATATATATATATATATATATATATATATCTGTGTGTGTGTGTGTGAATATATCTAGCTGACTAGCCTTCAGTTTGTGTAATATCCTAACACCAAGCAAGGAGATTTTTCCCATTTCAGCTGGGTTATGCTCTCTATATATTCAAATCACGGTAACATTTCAAAGCTTACAGAACTTTTTAGGAATTTTTTAAAGAAGAATAGAAAAATTACTTTTAAGCCAACCTAATAGAATCTAGTGCATTGCATGATAGTTGCATTCTATACATGTCTGTACTTACTCCAAAATTTTATTTTTTAAAACACATATAAAGAATATAGTGTTTTTAAGAAGACAAGGAGCTTGATAATTCTTATAAAACACTCTACTATTATTACCCGTGTTTGAACTGTTTTTCAGGTGAATGTATGTTAAGTAACAAACTAAAGTGTTTATGAAAAGCCTTATCTTCTCACAGAAAATTTAAGAAAAATACTTTACAGAAAAGTTTATAAAAGCTTTTTATAACTAAGTAATTATAAATAAAGCTTCATTATAGATTTTTTTGTTTTATTGTTTTCAAATTTGTTATTTTCTAAAATCTTTTAGTTAAATTTTTATTTTCAATTACTGCATGAAAGTTTCTTTTAAGGGGATCAATTTATCAGATATTGGAATGCAAGATATATTGTTTCTATTGAAAAGATTAGTTTGTGGAGAGATTATTGATTTTGAAGCTGGCCAGAAACTCATGGAATGTTTTTTAAATTTATTTTTGAGTATTGTAAGTTTACTTGGATTTTATATTTTTAAAAATATTTTTATAAAATCATTATAAATATCAGTGAAGTAATATTATTATATTAGGTCACAATGTTACCACATTACAAGTTTATAGCAGTAAACTAAGAATTACCACCATACCTTTCTTACAGTAAGCACATATAAAATTAGTGTGTTCTGAAAAGACCCCATAATGGCAATAGAAATAATCAAGTATTTTATAAAATGTTTATAAGATCTTTTTTCAAATAAACCCTAGTTGACTAACAAAAGGACCTAGCTATTCTTTGATTATGTTCATTAGTTTAAATATAATTAAAAATAACTGGTTTACTTAAAAAAACTGGTTGATTTTAAAATAGTAAATGACACAGCTAAGGCTTTTCAACAAATCCCCTGCTAAAAAACAATATTAGCTGCAGTTACCAAGATACATTCTAGAGATTGTAGGATGATAATTACTTTTAACTGCTTTGTCTAAAACTACATGAACCTTAGTGAATGTTTCTCAACATTCAATAAATTTCATGTAGTTTTTTTTACCATGGGTTTCATATCTTTTACGAAAACTTAAAGAAATATTCCAAAAATATGTTAATATGTGGACATAAGCAGCTCAGGTTGAGCATCATTGATGCTTGAAAAATTTTTAACTAAAAATATTTGCTGTTTAGTGTTTAATTTGTGTAAATATTTATTAGTTTTTCAAATTTTAATATCAATATTTATTTCTTTTAAAGTTTTTTGTTAGATTAATATTGTTATTTTGTTTAATATAAATAAGGATTTGATAAAAATAAAAAAGTGAAGAATCAAAGATGGTTTAAAGAAGTTAGAGCTATGATAACTTAAAAGATTTTAGTGATTATGCCGAAGAAAAATGTGTAGTTTGCCACGTCTCAATAGAATTCTCTTCAATACTAAAGAAAAATGTGGTTTGCCATAGCTTCACAATTTCAGACAAGATGTACCAAAAATTTGCACAGGTTAATTTGCAGTTTAGCTTTTTTTGATGAGTTTAAACATGGACACCTAAACTTCTGAAATGGATATTTAAATCTGATTCTGTTATTTAAATAAAAAACACATCAATGTTCGTTATTTTGGATCAAGTTTCTTGGGTCATATAAAACATAAATACTTATTGACTCATTTTAGGGATTTTCAAAAATTTAGAAATAACAAAGCTATACCAAATGTCAATAGATAGTCCAAATGTCAATTTAAATTTTTTAAATGAATTTAGTACCATCTTTACTGAAACTATTTTACATTTTCTTATTAACATTGGAACTTGCAGTTTGCATATTGCCTATGGCAATTTAAAAGGCTTGCTGTCACAGAATGGAATCTAATAAAAGTTTTGAATACTGCTTATTATATTTTACATAATAGTTTTGTATTTTACATAATAGTTTTGTAAGGGAAAAGACTATAACTCTGTTACTGGTTCTCCATTCAAAATATAAATCACAAGTAACAAGTTATTGGCAAGTCCAGTAAGACAGATGACATCCATTGTGAACAATCTGACTAGTTGATTGAATCTAAGGTATTGACAAGAGAACAATATATGATTTAAAATGTTTCAAAATGGTATTTTTTTTTAGATAGGTTGAAAACAGTTAATCGAAGCACCAGACAGACTATCCTAAAATAATGAAGAATCTTTCTTTGACTATTAATTTTTTCGCTAATGAAAAGCTTAACACAGGATTTGCTGTTGCTGAAGAACTGATGTAGTGAAAAAAAATAATTTGATAACATTGGCTCAAAGCAAAGGGTTCTTTAATATTGCCAAGAGGTTTGTTGTTTCAATGATGAAAAACTTTTGTGACAAATCTCTATTAAATTGTTCATTTATAAGAGCATCCAGTATCTTTGACCCTTAGATGTCTTGATTGTGTTGACCAAAAAAAAATTGTTTGATTGCTTGAAAATGTTACTGATGAAGTATCTTGTCAGTTTAAGGATTTTATCATCACAGCAATGTGACTTTATATTATCTTTGTGTCATCTTCGTGTTATTTTAAAGATTATATGGATGGTGAAGTCAAAGCTATAAAGCAATAATCTTTTAATTTTACTTAACCCAAGGTACTGTCTTGATAATCATTGCCAACAATTGCATCAGATTTTTTTTTCGCCGTTAGATTAATTTTATCATTTAGTCACGGCCAGACTGTTGAGTGTGGTCTTAGAAAAGTTGTTTATCTTTTCTGTTAAAACAAATATAACTCCTTTAAGTATTATCTCCCAGCAAACAGTAAAGGACCATCTAATTGCCAATGGTTTAATATTGCACACAGTTCATATTGTAGCACCATTGGTCAAAGCTTTTTGATCAGCACATCTAAAATATAAGATTGAGTTAGATAACACTAAAAAGAGAAAAAAAATTAGGAATAAAGAGCATTAGGTATCACAGTTGAAATCTTAAAGTCAAGATTGCAAAAAAACGCTGTTTTAATAATGGAAAATGAGGTTACTGAGTGTATGAAACTTGCAGAGAAAAATTGTTGTTAAGAAGATGAGTTTTGTTGAGAAAAGATGCGTTAAGAATAAATTAAAAAGAAAAAGTATTGAAACTTAAGAGGCTGAATTAATTGAAAAACAAATTAAAGAACTTGAAAAAAAAAAAAAGAAACAAATTTTATCAAGTTGATTTTTTATTAACAAATGGTTTGAAACTGATTCTAAGGTATTGACAATCTTTTATTTTAGCCTATCTTACTGTTTTTTTTTTTTTTTTTTAAACATATTCGTATCCAACAAGGCTGTAAGCAGCCACTAATTAAAGTTGGAAGTTACTGAAAGAGAAAAGATGAAGATTGTAGAGCAAGATAACGATTGACGGGTGACTTAAAAGATTGCAAATTATATGAATCAGGAAAGCAAGATGAAGGAAGCGAATTCCAAAGAACTGATGTTCAAGGAAAAAAACTAGACGAATAAGCGTTTTTGGAGCACTTAGGAACAGTCACAGAAAAAGGATGAGACTTAATTGAATGATGAGTAACACGAGAATGAATTTTAGTAGATGGCACAAAAGACGCTAGCTCTTTAGAGCAGTGCCCATTATAGTATTTGTAGAAAAGAGAAAGCGAAGCAACATTATGATGATGTGATAATGGTTGGAGGTTGGCTGCAAGAGCAGGTCCAACTATGTTTACAATGCGCTTTTGCACCCTGTCTAAAAGAGAAAGGGCATCATAAGAAGATCCGCCCCAGATATGGCAACAATATTCCATACAAGGCCGGATTTGAGATTTATAGAGATAGAGAATAGAATCCGAAGTAAGAAAGTGACGCGCTCGATAAAGAGATGCAACCTTAGCAGATGCTAATTTTGCAACTGATTTGATATATGCTTTCCAAGAAAGATTGGAAGTAAGAGTTAATCCTAGGAGATGAAGAGTAGGTGACACATCGAGTACATCACCGTTCATAAATATAGGAAGATCTAAATTATTGCAATAACGATTGGCTGAAAAAAATTGAGTTTTATCTGAATTAAATTTCACCAGCCATTGTGAGCCTCATGCTGTAGCAGAAGTGAGATCCTTTTCAAGCTCAAATGCCCCCTCCAAGCAATCAGAGGGTGTTGGTTTCTTATCACGACAAGAATAAATAATAGTATCATTAGCAAACAATGCCACCTTAGATGTGAGAATATCTGAAAGATCGTTAATGTAAATTAAAAAGAGTATAGGGCCAAGGATAGAACCTTGAGGAACACCTGAAGTTACAGAATTAGAAGAAGAGTGCTGTCCATCGAGGACAACTTTTATGCTACGATTGGAAAGGAAGAATTCAATGATCTTAAAGATGTTGCCGGATACACCATAAGAAGAAAGCTTATGGAGAAGACCAGCATGTCAAACTTTATCAAAAGCTTTTGAAATGTCAAGAGCGATGGCCTTAACCTCTCCACCTTCATCTAATGCATAATAAAACCTGTCAGTTATTACTGTTAGCAAATCAGCTGTAGAATGAGAAGATCGAAATCCATATTGATGGTCAGAAAGTAAGTTATTAGATTCAAGATGAGAAATTAAGTGTTTATTAATTAAAGATTCAAAAACCTTGCTTAAGATAGGAAGAAGACTTATGGGACGGTAGTTAGACGAATCAGATCGCTCTCCAGAATTTTTGAAGATAGGGATAATAGATGCCGCTTTCCAGCAGGCTGGAAAACAAGACTCTGATAAGCACTTGTTGAATAGTTTTGAGAGTATAGACGACAGCTCGGAGAACACTTCTAGACAATAACAGGTATGTTGTCTGGGTCAAAAGCTGTAGAAGAGTCTAGGCAGGAAATCACTTTAGATACAGATGCTGGAGTGATATGAATGTCAAGCAATGGATCAACCTGTTTGTTGGCATTATCAGGTAGAACGCAACTAGTGGAATCAAAAGATGATATTGATGAAAAGTTTTTAGCAAACAATTTAGCTTTGTCTTTAGGTGAGGTGACAAAGTCTGAATCATACAAGAGAGGTGGAATTAAAGATTTGCCCTTATTATTGATATTATTAAAGATTCTCCAGAAGTTACGAGAGCCTAATTTTTGAGAGGAAATACGAGATTTCATGACCTGAAAATAGCGGGTTTTGGCGTTAGACAAAACCTTTTTACAATTGTTTCTAGCAGTAATAAACAGACGTCTGTTTTCTGGAGAATTGTTTTGCTGATAAATATGGAAGTAACGGTTTCGATTGGCAATCGCAGCAGCACAGTGTGAGGAAAACCATGGAGGAGAGTGAGGCTTGACCTGGAATCATCGAGAGGGAATAAAAGATTCCATTCCAGCCTGAATCGACGAAGTTATGTAAGAAGCACATTTGTCGACAGGAAGACGAAAGATTTCTACCCAAGGGCCATCACGAAGAAAATCATGGAAAGAATCCCAGTCAGCTTAACTGTAGTTGTAAGAGGTTTGATAATAGGGGGATTCAGGTGATGAAGAAGAATGAGATATTAGTTTTAGAGATATCAAACTGTGATCAGAAGAACCTAAGGGTGAATGTGGAGAAACTGAGCACTGACTAGGATCAGAAACAAGACATAAGTTGAGTAGAGAAGGTAGATGATTCGGGTTGTCAGGAAAGCGAGTTGGAAAGTTGACTATTTGAGTTAGGGATTGAGAAAGGCAAAAGTTGTGGGCTTTAATGCCTGCAGAGTCACTGACACTAGAGCCAAGCCATTCAGAGTGGTGAGCATTAAAGTCACCGACAACAACTATATTAGCTGATGGATAAAGAGAGAGGGCTTGATCAATATGATCAGAAATAACATCAAAAAGATTGCAGTCTTGAGATGAAGGAGAGCGATATAGAACAAAGAGAAAGGCAATAGAGTGAAGTGGTGCTAAACGAAAGCACATGAAAGAATAGTCTGTGGATTCAAACCTAGTTTCACGACAAATGGGTGAATTCTTATGAATGTAAATGCCGAGGCCAAGCATGTGACTATTAGAGTCTTTATGAATTAGAGGAAGATAACCATTAACACTAAGATCACAAGATGAGACAGCCGAACTCAAATTAGTCTCACAAAGAGCAAGTAGGTCTGGTGAACTTTGCAAGAGATAAGACTCAACAGAAGAAAAGTTACTTCGAAGACCACAAATATTAGTGAATGATAGGTTTAGAGAACTTGGTGATGATGATAATTTTTTTGTGTTTTATAGTTTTTGGTACTTTATTCATTTTTAAATTAGATTGAAGAATTTGACTCAAAGCATAGATAGTACTCAGAAGACTGTTTAATAGCCCAAGCAATTGTCTCATTACTACTAATAAACCCTAAGCCGTAACAAAGGGCTCCAAATGTGGCCTCCGCAATCCATACCAAAAGTACAATCAGGGACATCATCCATGCGCAACATGGCACTGTTAATACTTTGATATTTTTCAGCTGTTGATGGAATCAGCCTCTCTGAGAGCTACCACAGAGTTTGGGAAACCTGACTACCAGCCGGCCTCAGAACCATAAAACTGAGTTTTAGAGCTACACCCTCATTAGGAGATAATAGAATGAGTTGCCTAGTCATAAAAACAGAGACACAAGCAAAACCCATGCATTGAGTCAAGAAGATCCAGCATTCAACATCCTAAACTGGAAACAATGTATTAAAAAAAAATCTGCGCCAGCCTAATAGATGAAGGGGTGTGAGGCTGGTTAACAGATAGAATCTGTTTACCCCTTAAGTCTTTGCCTAGGAGGCCTTCTACAAGACAGTAGCTGGGTGCATTTAACATCTGCCCAAGATGAGTATTTTTATCGAGACATCATCTCTAGCCTTTACTCAACCAAGAGCCCCAAGACAGGGGGTGTTTTAAATCAGAGTTGGCATCTCCTAGCCTTTGCCTAAAAAAGCGTATCCTACAAGGCAGCAGGACATGAAGCAGATTGTACTGGGTTACATGTTACCAGTAGCAGGATAACCTGATCTGACTTAAGGGTGATAACCTGATCTGACTGTTATTGGTATCTTAAGTTATTTTTCCTTCTTTAAAGTTTTCTAATGTTGTGATAATCTTATTGAGAAACTTTGCAATTTATTAGTCTTAACCATAAAGACAAATGCTTTGTATGGAACGTGTCTTCCATAAGAGTTTTTTAATTTAATAGGTAGATAAAATTGGTAAATAGTTCTAAGCCTATAAATAGTTCTTTACTTTAAGTAGTTTAGTAGTTTGTTAATTGTAATGAATATTTTCTGCTCTAGTTTTCAAATCATGTGGTTTGTGCAAGAACATTATTGCAAATGAACTAATAGCAAACTAAAAGCCTTAACAAGACTAAATTTAAACAAATTAGTTTCAATAAATTATGTCATTCGTCTGATAAAGTTAAACAATTTGTTTAGAGTATTGATTTATAAAATTAAAATAATCAAATACAGAAAATAATAAATAAAAATGTTTTGGTACAAAATGAGTCTGTAAAAAGCAAGATTTCATTTAGAAAATAGGAGATGGATAAGTATTTGTGTCCATAAAGACAAAAATGTCAATCTTTTGAGAAGAATAGTTCATTGATTCATCCTATCAAAGTTTTTATAGATCCTGGATTCAGTCTAAAGTTTTCATCTGTCTGGAATGCAAGACAAACTTATATTAAAATAGAAAGTTAAAACTATCAGTAAAACTGTGAAGACTTCCTGGATAAATAGTTGTTATTAAGTTAAAAAGTTGCAAAAAGTTAAACAAGAAGATGGCAACTGTTATTGCGCTATTTGCTGTCTAGGGCAGTGTACTAAAATAAATTAGTCACTTAATCTTTATGAAATCTCCTGCAAAGAATCTGAGAAGATTGCATTTGAAAAAAGAAATTAATTTTGCTCAAAATGCTGTCAAATTGTTGGTCTGGGTATTTGTCATCCTTGCAACAACAAAAAAAAAACTGTTAAAAATTCTTAATTACTACAAAGAATCAAAATATTGCTGACAGAATTGTTTCTTGTATTCTAAAAGAAATTACTGTAAGTATATCTCTACCGATATAAGTTGTTTTCTAAAATAAGGGGTCATGGTGGAAAGTTGCTATTGTGGTGGACCAATGGATTATAAGGAGTTTAAAGGATCACTAGCAGATAAATTTGGAAATATTACTTATCCATGTCTATTAGATGCAAAATTGAGTAAGAAAATTATCAACATAATTCCACCACTTAAATAACATATTTATGAACATCATGTTAGTAAAATTATTGATCTCCTCTTCACTGATAAAAATCTAAACCAATTTCTTGAAAAAAAAAACGGTTATCAGACATGGCTATAATGGTGGTTTTGATGGACTTAATTGTGCCAAATATTTAAGATCTTTAGACGATATAACACTTCATTTTACAATTAAATCTCTGGAATATATTGAAACCCTGAGAAGTTTTAAAGGAGGTACTTGGTTGCTTTTTAAATTGTTTTTAACACTTCTTAAAATGTTTTTAAATCAATAAGTATAGGTAGGGGACTATTAACCTGCAGGTAGGGGACCTACCAGTCTACCTTATGACCATACTACCAGTCAACATAAAATTAAGAGTCACAGATATGTAATGCTAATATTTTCAAGTATATAATACTAATATTTCAAGCTAATATTTGGTTTACTTTTGTTTGATTTAGTTGTTGAATGCTGTTTTGGGATGAAACTTGATATATCCTACAAAAAGAAAATAGATAAGTTTGTGGAGTCCATCCTTCACTTTAAAGTTTATGTCTATGATTTATTCACAATAAAAATTTCATTTGAATGGAAGTTTCACATAATCAGGTTTTATCTGAAGGAATATCTTGAGCAATTCATAAAAACTTAAACAAGACACTGAAAAGGTTTGTTGTCTGAGAAAAACGTATTTCACGGTCTAAGAGCTATAGTTGTTGAATACAGTTCAACGAGATTGTAAAATGATTTTTCAAGAATTTTGATTAAAAAATTACCATATTTTTTTTGTAACAAATCATTATAATTAAAATTCTGTTTGTGCCATATGTTTGTCTGAATTTGTTATCAGAGGTTTATTCATGTTTTTTCGTCAGTAGAGATGGAAAATAATTTTGCATTCTAAATAGATTTTCGCCAAGAAGATAATTGCAACTCTTGTTGCGCTAGTGATTTAAATGAAATGATGATATTTTGCAAAAAATCACGGCAGTTTTTTTTTTGTTTTTTTGTTTTTTTGTTATTCACCTCCTCAAGGCCGAGAAGGCCACTACAGATGAGGAGGCTACTTAATAGTGGTTTATAACCCTCTCCCAGCTCTATAACTCCGAAACACGAACCTTGACGAACAAGGCCGCTTCGCGGAGAAACAAGTTGAGCGCGGTACTACCAGGGACATGGTGGGGATCGAACTTGGAACCTCTCGCTTATGAAGCGAGCGCTTTACCACTACACCACTACTGCAGTTGCAGACAGGGTTAGGAATACCCTTAGAAAAATTCTCACTGCATCCCCCTGATTGAGGGAAATTAATTTTAAAAAAAGCTATTTATTTTAATTAAATCATAAATTGTAATTATGTTTCAAATTTATATTTTGGTACTTAAAAGATACTGCCACTATATGCTATAAAGTTTAGGACCTCCTCATTTTTTGAAGGTTTTAAATGTTTAGTAAAAAGATCAAAAAATTATAAAAAGTTTTTAATTCGTTTTCATCTGTTTCTATTTCATGTCAACCTGCTAGAAAGAGTGGTTAAAAAAAGTGAAAATAACTTTAACTGAAAACCTCTAAAAAAAAGCAGTAAATGTAAAGTTTTTAAATAAAAAGCAAATAGTGTCAAATCAGAATAATCATTATGGCATTTCCAACTATAACAAGGAATTATTAATTCAAATAAGGCTGCAAGCAACCATTATTAATTCAAATAAGGATGCAAGCAACCATTATTTAAAGTTGGGGAATGCAAAGAAGAGAGTTAAAAAGCATAAAAGAAATTAACACTCAAATTTAAAACTCACAAAATTAAATTATAAAAGCTGACAATTTAATTGAGTCATGGAAACAATAAAACAGGAGAATTCCATAGCACCAATGCATGAGAAATTCCAAAGCACCAATGTATGAGAAATTCCAAAGCACCAATGTATGAGAAATTCCAAAGCACCAATGTATGAGAAATTTCAAAGTACCAATGTATAAAAAATTCCAAAACACCAATATATGAGAAATTCCAAAGCACCAATGTATAAGAAATTCCAAAGCACCAATGTATGAGAAATTCCAAAGCACCAATGTATGAGAAATTCCAAAGCACCAATGTATGAGAAATTCCAATGTATGAGAAAAATATGAATTAAAGTTTAGAGTTGCAGTTAAAGGAGTCAAAGTGATCTCTAAAGTCTTTTACAAACTGCATCAAATGTCTTTTTTCCAGCAGAGAGGAAAACAAGATTAAGTTTTTGTTAGAATAGTTGAGAGAGTATAGAAAAGAGTACTGGAGAAAATTTTTGTAAAACAAGTGTTGTCTGAATTACGAGCTGTTGAGGAGTTTATGAGAACATACTTTTGGCAGTGGAAACAAGACTGATTTGGATGCCCTACGGTGAATTAAATCTGTCTCATTGGAATGACAGCAAGAGTGAGAACCATATACAAAGGGATTGAGAACGACAATAATTTTGAGCTTTAGTGCCAGCTGGGTCAGTAAGCATTAAGTGTGATGAGCATGAAAGTTGCATAAATTCACAATATTGGATGATGGATAATGTGAAGGGGTTTGGTCAATTTGATTAGAAACAACAGAAAAGTGTGCAGAAAACAATAAAGAACTAAGAGAAAGGCAATTAATTGAAATAATGCTAAACAAAATCATATGGAAGAATACTAAAAGTATTCAAATCTGAACCATTTGACTATTTAAGGACAAATAGCTGAATTGATATGTAAATATAAGTCCTGGACAAGTATATAATTAAAGATGAAACAGCTGATTTAAATTAGTTTTACAAAAAGCAAGTATGGTGACTTTGTTTACCTCCTAGGCATTTTGGGGTAGCTAAGTGGATAGTTTTTCTAAAGGTTTTTCCATATCTCAACACTCATCAATAGTACAACTGTCACTCAGTATTTGTTTCAAAGTGACAGTTTAAGAATTTTTAGCAATTTTTCGGCATGTTGCTTTTTACTAAGGTTATTAACAATACCTGTAACATCCTTATCAATTATTGGTCTGTCTTCTTTACTAATTTTCAATGAATATGGCCCAAGTTTTTAGATAAGATTCAAAGCAATCAGCCCATACAAAACGATTGTTTCTAAAATATTTATTAACTTGTATTGTCTGCTCCATAATGTCCATCAATCCATGTAGTTTGGAATGATCAAATACATTAGGCAGATGAACTTTATGCTAATGCATTAGGCAAATGAACTAAAATTCATATGTAATGACATCAAGATTATCTTGAGTTTTCAATTATTTTTTTTTAGTTGCCAGCAATCCTTGCTTACCTTCCAAGAGGTTACAAAGTCTTTTTGCGGTAGCTCTTAGTGGAGTGAAGTTACTTTAATTAATTGATTTTCCAAGTCAAAGTTAAAAAACCTTTAAAAAAATGAAATGTTACATTTTATATTTTAAGTCATTTGAATTTTAACAAAAGTATCTTTTAAAAATATCAAAAATTTTCTTTTTATAATATGTTATCATATAACATAAATTGCATGAAATATATGCATAAATTTTTTTTTTGAATTTTTTTCTTATTAAAATTATAATTATACATTTTTGATAATATAGTTATTATCAAAAATGTTACATATTTCCAAAAATTTAACTATATATTTTAAAATATATGGAAATAACAATATATTTCAAAACGTGAAATGGAATCTGGTGCCTATAAAGATATATTCAGCGTTTGGAGTGCATTTATTATTTGCATGAATACATTGTTATATAAAACATTTGTTTAAAAATGAAAAAAGGATTAAATTTTATGCTAAATCAAAAAATAAATTACATCAAATTTTATCTATTTTTTAGTGTTTTTAATAAAAATATTAAACAGAAATAACTTTTAAGGACATCCTAAATGTCAAAAACACCTTTATATATAAAACCTTCTCTTGTACTTTTTTTAATCTTAAAATATTTATAAAGCATATTTGTAATACATTTTTAATTAAAAATTTGAGTTTTAACATTGATTATTTCTTTTGAATTTTTTGATTTTATTTATTTTAAATAGTCCTGTTTTTTTAATTTTTTACATAATATATAATTTTTTTCATTTTTTGTGTTTTTGTACTTTTAGCATTCTATGTTTGTTTTTTCATTTACATGTTTACTTTAGGAATTAAATCTCTTTACAGTTTTAAAGTTATTAAAAGAGGAATGCAAATAAGGAAAAATAAGCACATATTTAAACTGTGTTATTTTTTTTTTTTTTAGAACTTATCAGATCATATTGAGTTGCTCAGATCAATTGTCGAGATGCTCAAAATGAAGTAAATAAAATTATTGCTGCTTTATTGTAATTATATTGTTATATACATATATATATATATATATATATATATATATATATATATATATATATATATATATATATATATATATATATATATATATATATATTTATTGTAATTATATTGTTATATACATATATATATATATATATATATATACATATATATATATATATATATATATATATATATATATATATATATATATATATATATATATATATATATAAATATATAAATATATATATATATATATTTATTGTAATTATATTGTTATATACATATATATATATATATATATATATATATATAATATATATATATATATATATATATATATATATATATATATATATATATATATATATATATATATATATATATATATATATATATATATATATATATATATATAAGCCTGCAGTCCTTATATATATATATATTTTTTGAAAAATTAAAATTATTATGTTTTGATAAAAAAAATTTTATTCTGAAATTTTATTTTGTTGATTCTTCATGTCAGGTATAGTAAAAATTTTAATTGTAATAATAAATGTTTTTTTAGCGATAAAAAGACAGAAAAACAACTTGCAAAAAAACAAAAAAAACAAACCTAATGTTTTTTTTTAAATAATTTTTTACATTTAATTTTTATTTAATAATTTAGTAGTTAATTAAATAATAAAAAACAATATTCAAATGTTAAAATATAATCAATTGTTCTAATAAAACAACAATATATAAAAAACTGTTATACATCGTATTAGTTGTTTTATAAAAACGAATGATCTTAATTATTTTATTTAAAAAGTTCATTCATTTCTCTTCTCCTTTGTGAATGAAAATGTCATCATATAAAAAAATTTCTACAATCGCTCAGAGTTGTTAACAAGGCCAAAATTAGCAAGGCCAAGACCAAGGTCAAGACCACATGTTATAAGGCCAAGACCAAGGCCAAAAGTTACAAGGCCAAGGATAAGGCCAAAGCCAAAAACAAGAGTTTCAAGACCAAGGCTTACACAAACATTTTCAAGACCAAAGACTTATATTTTTGTCTTAGGTTAAAGCCAATTATTAACAAAACTGTAGGTAGCAAGTGCTTTAACAATAAAACCACATGTTGTGAAATTAGACTAAGGTTATGCGCAGAATTCAGAAGTCAATAAGAAAAAAGCTGAAAACAAAAATGAAAACTTTTATTTAATTTATTTTTTTTGAAGGTCAAAGCCAAAACAATCAAGGCCAAGGTCAAAATTTTCAAGGCCAAGACCAAAAGTTTCAAGGCCAAGGCCTTAATTTTTGGCCTTTATTCAAGGCCAAGGACTAACAACTCTGCCATCACTTTATTAATAAGTAGGAAAGTGACAAATTATTTAAAAAGTCTTTGGTAATTAAACTTCGAATAATTGGGTGCTTATAAATAGTTTTTCGAAGTTACACTGCAGTTTTTCTCTTTCACTCAGAGTTATTAGTGTGTGCTCAACTTAGTGGGTTTTTGTTATTATGTTTTGGTTTTAGTTTGTTGCTCGATTTTTACTGAAACTTTATTCTTTTATTATCCAGTTGTATAATCGGATTTTTGTTGAGTTTATTCCAGATATAGTCAAACCAATAATTTGCAAGTGACGCAAAAAATGCCAGAAAAACAACCCTTGCAACCATCACGTTTCTTTATTCAAGCATCTTGATGTTTGCTTAAAAAATTTTGCAATGAATGTAGCAATTTTGCAAGATCTATATGAGTATATATATATATGAGATATATTGTCTTAGTAAAATAATGAAATAAAATATAACATTTTTTATTGCGCTTCTTTAGTTGATTCATTTTTCTTGTGCTTTCAGAATTAAATTAAATTTTTAAAATTTAACCGTGATATCTCTAAGCTATAAAAATATAGTGATAATTGTATTAAAATCTTTTTTTTAAATAACCTTGAACTAAAAGATTCTATTCTTTTACAATTGTTTTTCAACTGTTAAGACTCAAATTTTAATTATTACTATCGTTTCCGTTCAATTTACCATCATACTCTTTTATGAACTCGTAATTGATTTTATATTCTTTTCGGAAATTAGAAGAAAATATATGTTATGTTGATGTGATATGTAAGTTAAAAATTGTGGTAATCTAATTTTTAATTTCTAAGAGACTTAGTACAAATAGATATTTTAAGATTCTGGTATATATACTTCTTAAATATATTCTTATATAATATAGGCATGTATAATAAAAAAGCGTTATGAATTTTAAAAAAAAAAACAATCTTTTTTACATTTTTTTATGAATAGAACCAATAGAAGGGTATTAAATGCAGTATTATTTTATATATCAGGTTTATTGCTGTAAAATTTATTTAAATGTATTAAATATAGCGTAAGTATAAAAACGAAAATAAAATATGAAGAAATCATATAGTATTGTTTTTATCATACAAAAGGAATATATATAGTTATAAATTATTTATAATTATTCATTTTAAACAAAAATATCTTTAATTTCAAAATCAAACGCAGTTTCTTCACTTTCACTTGTATCACTTTCACAATATTAGCATATTAAATAAACGACTTCCTTTTTCTAAAAAAAAAGGAAGTTAATGCGGAAGTATACAGGGAAATATGCACTACTTTAAACAACTTTAAAGTATGACAAACTAGTTTATCAATCAATCAAGCAAAATGTGTGATTATACAAAAAAGAAATTTTCTTTATTATCTAACAGCTCTTATTGCATAAGTTTACAAATTTCCAAAGATTATTGAAAGCCCGGATTATTATGTTAATATGTTTCTTTTGTAACACATGCATATTTTGCTTGCTTTTTAACATACTAATTTTTTAACTTTTAACATAAAACAGAATAATACGGAATAATTATAGCTGTTTGAAATAACTTGTTATTTCAAACAGCTATAATTATATAATAATAATAAGATTTGAATAAAAATAATAATATAAATAGAATAAAAATATAAAAATAAACAGATTTGCACGGGTGTGGAGGCAGACGTGGGCTATAATCTGCCATTCCTGCCGAAGCCTAAATATATATTTATATATATATATTGTATATAAATCCCTGATATATATATATATATATATATGTATATATAACTCCTAACTGGTTGTCAGAAAGTTTTGTTGACAAAAAGTAAAAATTAAAATACAAGACCAGAATTTTTTTTTGTTATTTGATAGACTGCCTGCTCCAACCAAACCCTCAGTCAATGTAGCAGCACTCCGTTGCAAGTCAGGCTATAAGATAGTCGATGTAGCAACACTCTGTGCATGATTTACAGTAAAAAAAATAAAAACATTTTATTAAAAAAAATAAAAATAATAACATTTTATTAAAAAAAAATAAAAATAAAAACATTGTTTATATTATTAAAAACATTCAGAATGTTTTAAAATCATTATTAAAAACATTCAGACTGTTTTAAAAATATTCAGAATGTTTTTAAAAACATTCTGGTCAATTAAATTTGCGTTTTTGCGGTTTTTTAAAAAAAACTATTAATTTGTAATGAAATTAATGGTTTTAACTTTCTGACAACATGCAAATGTTGGACAAAAGTCAAAAGTAATTAAAAGTGATGTATTTGTTGGCATAAGAATCATTCCTAAATGCAACAATCTATAGTATAAACAATATATATATATATAATCTATATAAACAAACTATATATATATATATATGTATATATATATAGTTTGTTTATATAGATTATATAAACTATATTGAAATATTGACCATAATTTGTGCTTTTAATGTTGCATATTGTTATATTTAATGTTGCTTTTTGCTGAATTTAACATTACCATTATTGTTAAGAGCTCAATACATAACATCATATAATAGCATCAAATGTTATTGCTATAAAATAAATTTTATTTTTAATTTTTCATGTTTACAATGCATTCTTATATACTAATTATATCTTTATATCTGCTTTTGTAAGCAAACAAAGCCCCATTATGATCCACAATATGTAAGCAATTAAATACATACAAGTAATTAAATAAAAAGACTTGAAGTATAAAGTCTTTTTATTTGATTTTAATATTTATATTTAAATACTATATTTACTACTTCTTATACCATAATATAATTATTTATTGTTCATCTCTAATTATCTGTTTCAAATTCTAATTTTCTATTTAAAAAAGTTTTTAGAACATAAAAGAATAGATACAGTAAAAGGATGCGACTTTGCTGTATGACCAAATAAGAATGAGTTTTAATTGATGAAACTAGAGCTCATTTGAGCTGCAAACATAAATTAATTGTCTAAAAGGTTAATCTGTTTAACTGGAATGGCAGAAAGAGTATTTTTAGAAAACCACAGAGCCACATACAAGTTGTAGAAAAGTTTAATTAATAAATGACTTTAGTAACAGAAACTGAATTAATTTGAATGTCTAACATGAAAATGTTTAACTGGAATGGCAGGAAGAGCATGGCCATTAAATTCAAGAGTTGAATTTAAGGAAATGTTTTTGAAAATAGTTCTGCCTTATTCTTGGGAGATGTAGTAATATCAGTCCTATGAATTAGAGATGGAATGTTCGAGTTACCTTCTTTAATGACACTGTTGAAGGTTTTCGAAAAGACTCTAGTGCCTAACTTTTGAGATAAGATACAAAATTTAGTTAGAGAAATTTAGTTTCAGACAGCACTTTTTTACATTATTTTCTTGCAATAATAAAAAGATATTTATTCTTAAGTGACACTTGTTAGCATTTTTTAACAATTCAAAGTCATTCTATGGAGCAGATATTGCAGACGAAGCTGTAAGCTAAACTTTTGCACAAATTGTTAATATACAAATATCTGGGATTCTATGTACTACTTTTTGTCCTTTAAATTAATTTCTCAGTTAATTCCATATTCTGCTATCCTTAAGTTTCCTTTGTTTTTGATTAATACTTTGTCAACATTTTTAATTTTCTCTTGTGTTGGATTTTGCACTGAGCTTACAGAAAATCTCTGTCTTCCTGTATGCCAATTATATAAACAGCATTAGCATCGGTGATCAAAAGGTCTGTAAAAGATCTGTTAAATTGCCCTTCCATTCTTCTACTTTTGGTTTAGTTTTACCACTTGGCTTTACTATAATTTTAAAATTTTTTTTTTATATTTCTAAAACAAACTTTCAATTTTATCAACAAAGTATTTTTCCAGTCAGTAAATGATACTCAGTCCAAACATCGTGAACATTATTGACTTTAGAATTAAATGTAGCTTTTATTTTAAATCTTGAGCATTGCATGTAGATTTGAAAAAAGATTCTAGGATATTGTTTAATCAAGATGAACACAAGTAAAGTTTTTGATTAATAAGTTGCCATTAATTTAAATTCTAAGACTGTTTTTAATAGAACCAAGGAAATATTTCTTTCATAAAAATAAACAGTTTTTACAAATTTTGATTTAAATAAAATCTATGAAAAAAAATACATATTAAATAAATGATTCAGCCTTGATTATATAGTTCAGAAATCTAAAATTATCAAATTTGACTTCAAATTATCAAATTTGATTTGCAATAACAAATTTGATTTGAAATAACAAATTTGATTTGAAATAACAAATTTGATTTGCAATAACAAGTTCCAGTTATTCATGTTAAATTTCTCTAAATATGACCATAGTTAAGTAATGCCACACACACACAGAGTCTAAAACATTATTTTCTAACTAGCTAAAACATTTTTCTAAAACATTATTTTAATTCAAAATAAATCCTTCAATGGATTTTTTTGAGTTTTCAGGTGTTTGTTTTTGCATGTATACTAACTTGATTGACAAGTGCCTTCAAAAAATTAATTCCCTAATCAGGGTATGTTTATTAAATTTACAGTATGTTATTTATTTTTCTAATGTATTAATAAATTTACAGTATGTTATTTATTTGACAATGCCTAATTGTTTTTTAAATGTGGGAATATATATACATATATATATATATATATATATATATATATATATATATATATATATATATATATATATATATATATATATATATATATATATATATATATATATATATATATATATATATATATATATATATATATATATATATATATATGTATTTATATATATATATAAACACATGTTTATATATATATATATATGTGTGTGTATATATATATATGTATTTATATATAAATAAACACATATGTGTACATGGCTGGATTAAATCATGGTTTAAACCAAGTTAAGAAACAAGATAGGAATAGAAAAAGCGGCAAAGGTTGTTTTTATATACATAACATTAACTAATAATGTATTGGTTGATGAATTATGGCAGCTATCTTCATAGAAAATATACTCAAGTAAAATTCCTATAGGATTGTCCATAAATCACTTTACACAATTTTTGACTGTTTTTGACATCATCTCCTCCTCATAACTCTTTAGTAACAAGTCCTGTACGCCACAAAACCACTACCCCTATCCCTCCAAAAATGCTTTTTTTTTTAATTAAAAAAGTTGACTAAGTACAGCTTATTAAAAATAACAATAAATAAAAAGTTTTATGAAAGTTTTATGACCTAAGAAAACTTATATGACTTATGAAAGCCTAAAAATATTACTTATAAATGACTTAAAATATAATTTTAATAATTTTACGAAAAGTTGTCATAAAAAAAAGGCAATGAAACTTCAAGAAATCCTTTCTTTAATGTCTGATTGTTATTACAAAAAATATTGGCGTTTAACTTATGATATAAAAATAACATTTAACATTTTAGAACTTTATATTCAAAAAATTATACCTAATAATATTGTAAAATAAAAATCTAAATGTAAAAAAATATAAGTTTAAAAAAATACTTTACAAAACTAAAGTTCATAGAAGTATTTGTAATGTTTTTAAATAGGAAAATTGAAATGCTTAATAAACGATGGGCAAATAAAAACAATTGTTAGATTTTTAATAGTTAGTAGAGGTGGAGATATTTTTTAATTAGCTATGATTTGGAGATGGAAAGGGAAGGGAGATTTGACTCTCCCTCATTAGACTGTGGAGAATAATTTTTTCAAATACATATTTATGACAAAATGTTGAGTCTTGAAGACTATTAGTTTTGTGAGATAGGATCTTATAATTAAAGCATAAAATTTAGTGGCCTAATTATTTCTACATTTTTTTAATTTAAGGAAAATTGCACAAATAAGTTATATGGAAAATTATTAAAATAAAATATCTTTATTTAAATATTTACATACTTTAATGACATGTTTGAAGTATTCATGCATTTACTTTTTATTGGTGTTTTTAGATTTTTGATGAGTGTTATGTTTTAAAGTAGTTTTATTGATATACTACTAAATTATTTTATTGAATAAGTTATTTCTATATTTAGAGTGAATGAACAAGGAATGGCTGTGCAGTGTAAGATTTGTGGTATGTAGTATTCAACTTTTTTTTTACATTGTTTTAAGTATTAGTATGTTGCAATACAAACTAAATGCTCTTGCTCTTGCTCTCTGCATCTAATGGTTAACAAGTCAGGAGTTGAATAAGGGAATCAAAATCTTTAATTTTAGTAACATCAGTAATACCATTCAAATGTAATTGAATGTATTACTGATGATACTATAATTAAATGTAACATCAGTAATACATTTAAATGGAATTGTAACATCATGATTATCATTTAACACCATCTAATAACATCAACTTGTAACACTATTTAGTAAATGTCATCTAGTAATACCATTTAGTAACACCATCTAATAGCAACTTCTAGTAACACCTACTAAAAAATAATTTTATATAGATTTTTTTTGTATTCAATGTAAGATTTGTGGTGTTTAGTTTTATTAACTTTTTCTTTACATTAGTTTTTGTTTTCTTTACATTATTTAAGTATTAATATGTCAGCAGCAATAGGTTTTGTTCCCTGTTTTCATCTAATGGTTAACAAATCAGCAGTAGAATAAGAGAATTGAAATCTTTATTAATTATCAGAGAGTAAATTATTTAACTCAAGATGAATTATTAAATGTTTGTGAATTAAAAACTCAAAGGCAGACAAAGACCTTGCTAAAAAAGAGAAAGCAGACAAAGACCTTGCTTATAATGTAAAGAAAACTGATTTGATTGACAATAGTTGGAGGGGTCAGTACAATCTCCAGAGATTTTTAAAATTCAAACCACACAAGATGGAATGAAAAGTTTTATGTCTGAATTCAAAAGATGACATAGGAGCAACCCTCGGAATTAGGAAAAATGAGGTTGGCAATAATTTGCCAACCTCAATCTTTTAGAGGTAGGCATCAGGTCGGCAAAAATTATTTGATACAAAGGTCTTACCATAAAACATAGAAACGAGGTTGGCAATTTTTTGTCGACCTTGTTTCTATGTTTTATGGTAAGACCTCAAACACTTTCAGGTCGGTAGTTAGGTTGGCATTGCCGAATGCCGACCCTAATTCCGAGGGTTGTAGGAGTCACAATTTTCAGCAGGGAAGTGAATGGCATTAGTCTATGGACTGTCCATAAAAATTACAAAAGGAATCCCTATCAGCCTTAAGGTAGTAAAAGAAACAGATTATAGGGTGAGTTTGATAAAAAAATACAAGTATACAATTTTTTGTGAGATTATAGCATGATTTGAATTATCCAAAGGAAAACAAGGATAAACTAACCACAAGCTATGATCAGAGAAAAGACACCAGTCAAGAAGTGAAGATATGTGCAAAAAAGTCACACAGTCAAAAAAAGTTAACTACCTAATTAAATGATTGAGTGATTAACTCAATATTGCAACAAATTACTACAAAATATTTCAGCAACAAGTGTTAAAACTTTTTTCTGGAACAAACTAGTGAAACATATTACTGGAATGTATTACTGGAAAGTTATTATTCAAACTTTAGGTCCTCTATAATATTTTAATCATTCTGAGTTTTTCAATCATTTCTAATTTATTAAATCATTTTCTGAGATTTTTTATTTCAAAATAGATAGATATCGTTGCATTAAATAATAAAAATATGTTTAAAAAAAAAACATAGACGCAATTTGTGTAGTGATTAAGTAATAAACATCTCCTCAGAGTCGCATCTATTATTACTGGTGTTTCGATGAGGATCAGCACTTATCAGTTTATCTCATCAGATAAATGTCATTGCCACTTATCCTTTACCCTCCTTTAGTTACCCAACTTTAGTAAACCCCGCTTAAAAAATTAACTTTGTAACATTAATCTCTTGTATTTAAATGTTTCTATTAGCAAAATGCTTTTTAACAAAGCAATAATTTACTTTTATTGGTTGTTTTTAAAAAGAAATATTAAAATAAATTAAATGTGTTTAAAACAATTAGTCTGATTGATTTTATAAAAATAATACTTTCAATATCACGTTTCAACATCAGGTTTTTAATGAAGTTTTATTAATAATCATAAAAGTTGATAAAACTAATAGTCAAATAAACATACAGATAGAAGCCTACAGGCAAACACAAATATAACAAATATACATATGTTCATAGTGAGTTACGAGTAAATAAACAACGCACCTGAGGTAATACCATCAAGTAACATCATCTAGTAACACCATTTAGTAACACCTTCTAGTAACATAATCTAGTAACACCGTCAAGTAACACTATCTAGCAACACCTTCTTGTAACACCTTCTAGTAATACCTTCTATTAATACCTTCTAGTAACACCTTTTAGTAACACAATTAAATATTGTCATCTAGTAACACCTTCTAATAAATAATATTATATATATATTTTTGGATTTAGATACTTTAAGTATGTTAATACAAGATGAAGATCAAAAGTTTAAGGAAAAGTATGGAAAGTGGAAGGAAATCATAACGGTTTATTTTGATGCTTTTATATTTTTATTAAAAAATACACAGCTTAATAAACACATTTTGTTGAAAACAACTTGTTAAACTAGATTTTGAAGCCATTTGCTCATCTTTAACATCTGTTTTGGAAAAAAAAACTTGTTTTAGTAATTTTATTTTTACTCATAGTTGTTTTTTATAAAAACAACTATGAGTATTTAATAATATAGTATTTAATAAGTATTTAATAATATATTTATTAAAGTTATTTAACAATTATTGCATACATTATTTTTTAGTTTGTAAACAATAAATTTTTTGTAAATTTAAAAAAATAATTTTAAAAAGCCTATACTAGAGCCTGATCTACTGAGCACACTTCTACAATGTATCACTTTTGTTCTACTATATAGATCATGAATGTTTTTCTAAAAACTGCCTTTTAAAATTACCAAACATCACATAGTTGAGTAATGATTGGTTAAGTTAATTATATTTCAGTAATTTTAGTTTCAATATAAAATGTTTATTAATTTTCTATTCAAAATATATAGACAGTAGTGTGTGTTGATTTTTTTTTTTTTTCAATTTCAAAAGCGGCAAGGTTACTTTGAAAAATTTTATAATGATTCCGAATCTGAAAAAAAAAATTTAAAAAAAGGTCTTGCTGGGTGGAAAAAATGACTAAAATATGACTAATTAACAGGGCAAAACTATCATTAAAAAAATTTTTTTTTTCAAAAAATTTTGATCAACTCAATAATTGTTATGTTGAATTTTAAGAAAGTTGATTATTTGGTTCAAAAAGTCATAAAAATAAACACAGAAAAGTTACAATTATGTATTTGTAAACCTGATTTGCCAAAAGATCATTAAGTATTTTGTCTGGCAAAACAATAGGTGGTTCACCTAAAGTTACTTTTTGAAAGTTTTTGTTTGCATGTTTGCATTAAAGGGACCTCGGCGTATTTTATTCCAACTGAATTCCTTGTGCAAAAACATATTCCCATGAGAAGTTAGTAGGATATGTAAGAGCACAAGAAATCAGTAGAGGTTTTATGCTAAATATAACTTAGTTAAACTCACAAATTTTAAATAAAATTTATAAACTATTAATTGTTAATTATACATAAATATAGATATCAATATATAATACATATTGTAAAATGTATTAGTATATAATATACTGTTTATTATAACAAAAGTGTTTGACTTATTTGTTTTATAAAAAAAAACGCACCCTAAGATATGATAATATTCACTGTCTAAAATATGAAAAATGACTAATTTTCCTAAAAGCAACCTTTACAAAAGCCCCCATTATGTGTTTATTTTTTTGACTTTTTAACAAAATATGATATTTTTATAAATTTCAACATAGTTTATATTGGCTTTATCAAATAATTGAAAATTGTTTTTTTCTTGAATTTATAATTTTTTTTCAATTATTCATATTTTAGTCATTTTCTCATTGAAAACTAAGCGTTTCCTCCCAACAAGACATGTTTTATTAATTATTTTTTTTTCAGATTTAGATTCCCTATGAAATTCCTCACAAATATGAACTCCCTTTGCTTTTAAAGTTTGATAAAAACAGGAAAAAAACAACATCCCTGTACTGTAACATTCTTTGTCTAAAATATGAAAAAAGTGCCTGAAAAATTTTTTTTTTTAATGAGTTTCACCCTGTTAATTAGTCATATTTTAGTCATTTTTCCCTTCAAAACAATGTTGACCCACCCAGCAAGACTTTTTTTTTATAGTAGATTTGGAATTTTTATAAAATTCTTCCGCAAAAGTAACCTTGTCGTTTTTGAAATTGAAAAAAAAGTAATAAAAATCGACACACTCAGTAAGATACATAGACTGTAAATTAAATTATTATTAATTTTTTTTGGTCTAATTGGACTTACTAGAATGAGCTGGTTTGTGTTCAACTTTTTGAAGCTTTAAAGGAAATGGCTTCTGTTCCAGTAAGTGTTGTTGTCATAATAAAATTTATTAAAACTTTTATCGTTTTAAAAAAGAAATTAAGTATCATGATATTTAGTTACTTTCTTGAAACTAACCAAGTATAAAAATGTTTTTTCATGTTTTAAAAAGGCTTCACCAGACATAACTAATAAGAAGCTAGCAACCACATTTTGTTTAATCAGTGTTATCCTTAACAATAATTCGTATCAGAGGGTGAGAGTTTTTATGTTTTTTTTTTAAATGAAATTTGAATTTTGTTTTGTTTTTAGCTACCATTAAATTTTTTTTTACAGAAAAAATTTCAGGAAGTTTTTGGAGTGAAAAGGTTGCGGGAAGTTTTACTTGTAAATGTTCAGTTGGATTTAAATGTTGCTCTTTCTCTTTTTGAATTGGTAATTATATGAAATATTTTATATAAAATAGTTTTATTTACAATATATTTCAAAGTGATATATTAGGTCTGCAAGACTACAGTGTTGTAGAGTTTGTATATCTTTTCTTGGCTTTTTCAGTATATCAAGTTAAATTTCTGCAGTTTAAGTTTTTAGGTTTTTTTAGGTTAAAAGGGATTTTTTAGCATTTCAACTTTATTTTCAAAAAAAAACTAACAGAAGCAAATGGGCCTATTGTCAATCTAAAATGGTTTTAAGAAAGATTAGTTTGACAACAATTTAAATTTATTAAGTGTTAAAAAATACAGTTATTGTGAACATAAAATGTAATATTAATAAATCTGAAATCATTACAATAACTTTCAAACATTCAAGCTAAAAATGAAACATTGGTCAAACAATAAACGTTGAGAAAGTATTATATTTGTTTGTGAGATTTGTTGTATTATGTTTATTCAGCTTTTAGTAAGGGTTGGTTACACTCTATTAGTAAAGGTTGGTCACACTCTTTACATAATATCTTTAACACTTTATTGATCATGTAATAAAATTAATTATGTTTTGTTGATATTTGGCATTTAAAAGACAAATGGTGTAATGTGACTTAGAACATCAATATGGTTTTCTATTTTTCTTTCATTGGTCACTTATTTGTAACATTTAAAAGTAGGTAATTTATCACCAGTTTTCATAAGAATGTATTCATAGCAATTATAAGAATGGCATATTTTAGTTATGTACCACTGGTTAATTGGATGCAAGTTTTTTTACATATTTTATTGCATAATAATTTTTTTATTTTAAGATGTTTTTTAATTTTGATATTAGTTTTACTGTTTATCAATCAATAGATATATGTTTACATACTGTTTATTTTTTATGGATTTCTTCATTGAATTTACTTTTTAAATCAAAATGACAAACACCACAAACACATTTTTATCAATCAACATGATTTTGTCTCTGTCAATCAACACATGGCTTAATCTCCATTGATGATCCAACTGATTTAGTTTCTGTCAATCAACATATTCTTTTTTTTGATAAATATCTAGACTTTTTCAGTTTATGTTTAACTAATTGTTTCACAGAGGCTAGAGGGTAGTTTTTTAAATGGAGGATGGTCATTCCAATCACCTCTCAGATTTTCTTTATATTTTAACCAGTGGTACCTATAAATGAAACAAGAAAAAAATGTAAAGTTTGAGCTCTCAAATCCAAACATTTTGAAGTTTTAGACATTTTGAAATTAAGTCTCAAATTTAAAATAAATTTCAAGCAACAATGTAGATGACAATTAATTTCAAAAAAGCACTGTTGACTGTTTACCATGCTTCAAAAAAGCACTGTTGAACGTTTGCCATGCTTATAACATATCTTTAATATGCTTGAATGAAAATCATATTTTTTCATTATATTATCCGAAGATCTTTTTTCATTTGTAATTTGTATCCATAAGACTTGAGCAACTCCGGAGTTAGTGAAAGCGCAACTTACAGTGATGAAACATAAAATTTGAATTACCATTTTTCATCACTGGTTAAAATTTGAAGATATCTAAGGGGTGAATTTCAATTTTTTGTCCCACTTTTTCATGGAATTACCATAGACACTTTTTCTAAAAATTTTAATTTTTAAATCCAACTTTCTTTAATAAATTAATTATTAAAAATTTAACATAAATTTGATTTTATTTGTATTCACTTCCACAAGGCTGAGGGGCTACTACAGTTAAGTACACTACTGATTAAAATTTTTTTTTTTTTGGTTTATTGGTTGTTGCAACCATTTCTTAATTCTAAAATATGAGCCTTGGAGGACAATACTGCTGCAAAAAAACAAAAATTTTACGAAAATGCATTGAACCCATAAAAAATTTAATTTTTTCAATAGGTTATATTAATTAGCTATGTACTTACGCTATTGAATGTGAGTTGTTTAAATTTCAATGTCTTACGTTTATTTGTGTTTAATCAATTAAACATTTTAAATTAAACATTTAAACATATAGCTATTAGTATGGTGCTTAAACTAAAATTCTTGTTGATATTTATTTTAGCTGACAATAACAAATTATCAAGGAGTTCCTATTGAACAAAGGTTAATAACAATGAAGAAGTTAACAAATCTTATTATTGATATTCTACCTCAATTTAATGATAAAGGCAGAGAGTATGTCACCAACAAATTGTTCATTTAATATTCTTATAAATATAAATTATATATATATATATATATATATATATATATATATATATATATATATATATATATATATATATATATATATATTTATATTTATATATTGTATATATGTATATATATATATATGTATTACAAATGTATTATATTTATATTACATATGTTATATTATGTATATACATCATATATATACATTTTATATATATATATATATATATATATATATATATATATATGTGTGTATATATATATATATATATATATATATATATATATATATATATATGTGTATATATATATATATATATATATATATATATATATATATATATATATATATATTTATATATATATATATAAGCAAATTTTTCTATTATTATTATTATTTTTTTTAATTTAATACTTAATGCATGAAATTTGATTTATATTTATAATTGCATCATATCATATTTGTTTATACTGTTTAAGTCTTTGCAATGAAAAAGATGTTAATCAAATTTAGAAAGCTTTGTGAGTCTTTACGAGTTATGTGTAAATCCGTTCCTCAAAATCGATACATTTGCTCAAAAATTGGTTTGATTTCTAATATTGTCCAACTTTTAAGATGTACACAATTCGATTTAGCGGTTAACATTAAAAGTAAGGAACTATTTTTTTGTATTTTATTAAAATTGTTTATTATACATAATTATAGTTATTATATATAGTATCAGAAGTAGGGATTGCAATCCTGCACACTTTTCAGTCCCGCTGGATCTATTCAGGATTTTTAAATTTTTACCGGATCCAGCGGGATCCTGCATGGGATTGGTAGAGTTTCATTTCTTATACACCATGTAAATGACAAAATGACAGTTGTCATCTTTTAAGTATTTCACATTTACAGCTAAAAAATTAATAAATTTTAAAATATCTATGAAGGTGTGGTAAATAAACCAATCCATTTGTAAATGAATATATTTTGAAACTTTTAATGAACAAAATAAAAAATAAATATAAAAAAATGTAAGCATGACTTGTTGTTTTGAATATCAAATGTGAGCGAATCATTGCAAGAAATGTGATCTTAATAAACAGACACTACTCAAAGTATCAAAGTACTTCTCAAAGGACTGCATGTATAACCAGCGCCTAAAAAGGCTCACTTGGCCTCTACACTTGTTGGCAGTATTGTCATCAAGTAGTTATATGTTAAACTTAGAAGCTTGCTTCTTGATTCGTTACTTCCATAGGCAGACATTTCTTTCTTGAATAATTTCTCTAAGTCAAAAGTGTCATTATTTGGTATCTTCTTTACATTTTCTTCTCTTTCAGTATTTGATTTTCTAATTCTTTTTTCAGTGATGCAATAGTAAGACTAAGTAGTTGGAAATCCTCAACAGATTTTTCATCTTCATCTTCATTTTTCTTTAAATGTTAAAACCCTTACCAACAACTTTTTTATTTCTTACACATAACAGTTTTCTTTGGCTTGAAAAATATATTCTAATTTTTTAAATTTCTTTCTTCTTCTTTTTTTTTTTTTAGGGTTTCATAAGTAAATTAGTAGACCAGTTAAGTTATTATTACAAATAAATCTTTTACGCAGTGCATCAGCTAAATCAATGCTCAAAATTGAATATTGGTAATTTAATTTATCTAAAATAAATCAAAAAGTTGTTTTCACAGTGATGAGGTTTGATTCTCTTTTGCATAATACTTCTAGACCAAGTTTCAGTGGTACCCGAAAAATAATTAAATCATTGATTTGAGACCATTCTTTTGTGAAATTTTTTTCTAACGCATTGTCAATTAAAGCTTTTTTGATGCATAAATTATGAAATTGTTCTTTTTTGATGCATAAATTATGAAATTGTTCCAATATATCAAGCTATTCTACCTCTTCTGACAATCAAGAATTTTTTGCATTGTTCTTGTAGGATATAATTTAGAAAATATGTATTATTTTTAGCAGAAGTGTTTTAAAAGATTCACACAACTTTTCTCACTTTTTTAATAAAATCTTTAAAGTTGCCAACTAAGTCAGCAGATGCTTGATCCAAAATTATTGTCAAACTGCAGTCTCCATGTATAAATTCATCACCATCAGTGATATCTTGTTCATCTTCTTCTTCACAAATTTCATATGTAATCAACATTTCTTCAGCTTCTCCATTATTTTACTTATACAAGGTACCAGTAACCACAACTTGTATTTCATGAGCATAACATTGTTTTTGATAGCAAGGTATCAATCGACTGACTTTCCCCATCACACTTGCTCCATCAGTGGTCATGGTGATAATATCTTTTTAGAAGTCAATGTCAAAACTATTTTGCTTTTCTGCATCTAAATTAACGCAATATTTTGCATTACTCGATCCATGGATTCAAATCAATCCAAAATTAATGTGTTTTGCCTCCAATGGAGGCAAAACACATTAATCTTCATATATGTACATTCAAATTTAAATATCTCTGATTATTTTGTGCTGTCCATTTGTCAAATGTTATGGAAAACTTTGGGTTTCACTTCTTTAGTCTTACTAATTTATTATTATTGTCTTTTATTTATTATTTATATATTATATATTTATATTATTATATTATTATTATGTCTTTTATTTATTATCATTATTTTTATATTAATATATTATTATTTTTTATTTATTATTATTATTATGTCGGTTTTTACTATATCTGAAAATTTTTCTACCATTTAATTGTAATATGTGAAGAATGGAACCAAAAACCACACTTTGAAAACAAATCTGATGATGTGCAGAAACTATTAAATGTGAAACCGTCTTTAGCAACTATACGCATAGAATAAATTTACATTTAATATTTTACATATTTAAATGTAAATTTATTTTACATTTAATATGTAAAATAAATCTACTGTGATACACAAATATTAGTGTAACTAAAAATTTGAAAAACTAAAAGAGTTTTAAATTGACTGCAATTACTTTGCAATTACAATTACTAATTATTTGTAAATAACGCATTGTTTTTACAAAGCTTCACAAACACAACATTTCTTTGTACCTTGTATATCAACCAACAGTACTAACATTTTTCAATATATATATATGTATATATATATACAATTTTTAACGCTAGACAACAGGACTGTAAATATGCATCAAAACATGTTTATACAACCCTTACAGCTTTAAAACCATGCTATGGTATGATAAAATGATTTTTTTAAATAACTTAAATATATACATATATATATAAATATATATATATATATATATATATATATATATATATATATATATATATATATATATATATATATACATACATATATATATATATATATGATAACAACAACAACAGCAGCAAGCTATTAAAAATAAAAAAGTAATAATGATAATTATCATTATTATAATGGTAGTATAAATTAATATAAATTATAGTAATAGTAATGATAAGTATGTTTACAATAATAAAAAAAGTAATAATAATAATTATCATAATGGTAGTTATAAGCATAAAATTATTTACGATAATAACATAATGATTTATTAGGACGGTGTCACTGATACAGAAATCTGATCAAGTGACACCAATTTTTAAATATAATATAAGTAATAATAAGCAAAGACATACATTGAAATATATGGATCGTAAACACATAGATTAAAGCACATAGAACATACATTAAAGATAAACATGTAGAAATCATAATTTGCAGGTTAAAATGTTTAAAAAAAGAAGAAAAATAAACAGACAAAAAGAACTAATGGTAATTGTAGTAATAAAAAAAAAGAAAATTAAAAGAATATTTTAATTGTAAGGATAATTGTCAAAAGTTAGAATAAAATGTTTTTCAGAATTTTTTTAAATTGATTTTGTTTGGGATGGAGAAAGGGTGTTTTAAAATGTAGTTTTTTTGACTCATTTAAAATGCATACAAGGAAATGTTGGAATGTTGAGTTTTTTGAAGGACTCTGATACATCTGATTTAATTGGTTGGAAGTTTATTAATCTAATGGAATGACGCTGAGATGATAGCAATTTGTTAATGCGATAGTTTCCAACTTGACCCCCCAATCTTGACAACAATAGTTATGATGAGATGAGAATAATCTTATATGCAACTTTATTGACATAATGACAAATTATTGAAAGCATATTGTTAGTTTTTTAAAATTTTCTGGGTCATGTCAAATGGCCCAGAAATTTTTTAAAATGTCACCCTATATCTCAGATTTTGCTGATTTTTTCAGAGATTTTTTGAGAAGATCTTGAAATATGAAAAAAAGTGGGGCATTTTCCTCAGTCCCCCTAATGTCTTAGGCCCTGAAAAATATTTTAACATGCACATTGATTGGCACTACAGAAATATCAAATTTTTCAGAGCTTCAGCTAGTCTGGAAGGCCAGTTACAAATTGTTAAGTAAAAAAATCAAATGTTTTCAAATTTATATGACTTAAAACCTTCAAATAAATGTTGCCATTCTGAGGGGGCAAGAGAGGCCTGGACAATATCTACTAAAAGTAAAACAATCATGTTTCAGGACCTTCTTAGAGCCAGAGGCTAAAATTTTCAAGGAATTCTTATTTTACTAAACATTCTTAACTGTAAAAATCAGCAAAATCTGAGATGTATGGTGACATTACCTGGATCATTTGACATGGAATTACCCTTTTGCTTAGTTCATCAATGTGAAAGTTTCATGAAAGATTGCAGTCAATTAACACACCAAGATATTTAATAACTCTTGAAGGATATAGCCATTTATAATTAATTTTGATTTTGATTTAAAGAAAAAGTTTTTTTCTCAGAGTCGAAAAAAAAATTATCTAAGTTTTTTTGGTGTTAAGATGTTAGGTTAGCATTTAACCTGTGAACTATACCTTTTAAATCCGAATTTACATTTTTACATAAAGAATGATACGATTAGTTGATATGCAAGAGATTTGTATCATCAGCAAACAGATGAACTGACGAGAAGTGAACAGAGTTGGTAGGTTGTTAATGTAAATTAAAAATAAAGGAGAACCAAGAACAGAACCTTGAGGAACACCACACAAAACATATTTATTACTAGAATTAAAACCATTAATACTTACAGATTGTTTTTGATCTGAAAGATAAGATTGAAACCAGTCATTTACAATACCATGAATTCCATATTGTTCTAATTTAGAAATCAAAATACTATGGCCAACGGTATTGAAAGCTTTTTGTAAATCAATAAAAACACCACAAATGAAATGACCAGTATCATAAGCTTTCCTGATTTTTTCTGTTATACTTATTTATGCAAGTAGAATGTTTTGATCGAAAACCGAATTGAAAATCATTAAAACAATGAAGTTTAGAAAGGAGTACACTCTAGAATACATAAGTTTTTCAAGAAGCTTTCTAATGTTAGATACGAGAGAAATAGATCTTTAGTTAGTGCATGAAAGTTTAGAGCCATTTTAAACATTGGAATAATGCAAGATATTTTTGAAATATCAGGAAATATTTCATTTATAAATGAAATATTAGATAATAGTTTAGAAAGAATATTTGAAAACTCATAGTTAAAATCTATAAGTTTGTGGGAATGCTGTTTGGACTTTATGATTTTTTTGGATTTAATTTAGATATAAAAAATGAAATTTCAGGAATATTTGTTGGAGATAAACATAAAATTTATGTAAATTTGGATATTTAAGATACTTTTGATAGTTAACGTAAGACATGAATATTGGATTTAAGTTTATGAGCAACATTTGTAAAAAAAGTGTTAAATGATTTAGAGATTAAAGTCAGGTTAGTTAAATTTTTTACCTTTATTAGAATGTTAATGCCTTTCCAAAGTTAAATTTTTTAAAGTTTACTTTTTTACTAAGTTTAGTTAATATAGTTTTTATATATCTCTTAAAAATACCTTCAAACTTGTTTTTACATAAATATAGATTTTATGGATATATGAATTGACAAATTTCTTAAACTTTCTCAAATCTCAGTATCAAATTCTCAAATCAAATTCTCAAATCAAATTCTCAAATTTCTCAAATCTCAGTATCAAATTCTTGTTTACAAAGATTAATTTAAGCCAAAATTCAGTTTTAAAAATAATTTCTTATGTAGGGACCCCCTATAGGAGGGCTAGCAGAGATTTCTTTTCTTAACCTCCTCCCCCACCCATTTTACTTTAATTTTTTTGTGGAATGTTTATGTACCTTATCTGTCTTAGAGTTTTATTTTTACATAAAATTTTATAAGATTTTCATATATATTATATATAATATGGGCGCTGCAAATTATGCGTTTTAATGAAACAATTTTATTTTGCTCAACCTCAAGTAACTGGAATAGATAAGGTAAAAAAATAAATTTTCAACTAAAGTATATAATTGGTATCAATTGGTAGGGCAACTGATTATTTAAAACTTGAATTTTAAGATAATATATTGACTTAAGATTCACTACATAAGTAAGTGAATGTAAATTCTACTAGTTCTTTATAATCACCTCTTAGAAATACTAAATTGACAAGTGCATATTAGCAAAATTGAACAGTTTCTTCATCCTATTTTTCTAGATACATTCCGTTAACTGCAACTTTGACAAATTTTTTAAACTTTGATTTATCCATAGATATATCTTTTACTTTGACTTGCATCTTTTATTATATCTTCTCACTATTTAGCTGCACTTGTTCTTGCTGCTTTCTTTTTTGCATGTCTGATAATGGATCCAGAAAGCAAGAAATCTGTCAAAATGCCCCCAGAAGTAACTGCTATTTTTTCAAGTCTTCTGTCAAACGTTTCCTTGCTCTATAACTCTATTCTTTTTTTTCTTCTTGTAACTCCCAACTTAATAGTGGTTGCTTGCCGCCAGTGGGGTCCGACTCGGCAAAATTCGCATTAGAGGCTGTTTTTCTTTCTGTAGGTTCATCCGGTAGTTTTCTTATGAACCTACAGAAGGAGAAACAGCCTGTCGAAGTAAAAATTAGATTATTAGAATATTTTTAATCATTTATTATTGCTCTCTTTTTTTAAGAACATTGAGCACTTTCTCATTATATATTCAACAATCTCTCATTATATGTATATATATATAAATATAAATCTCTCTCTCTCTCTCTTTCTCTTTCTCTCCATATATATATATATATATATATATATATATATATATATATATATATATATATATATATATATATATATATATATATATATATATATATATATATATATATGTAAATAAATTATGTTAGTGTATTCTTAAAACAGAGTGCTCAATGTTCTTAAAGAACAAGGCCATCTTCCTGATGAGCCTACTGGTAGCAAAACATCTTGTTGAAGAAATTTAGATAAGTGTTTTTACTAATTTATATATATATATATATATATATATATATATATATATATATATATATATATATATATATATATATATATATATTATCTACCTTAGCATATTTGTGTAACAAATTATTACCATATTTTTGTTACATTAATTAAATATGCCAAACCCTCAGTCGATGTATCAGCACTCCTCTGAGAGTCAGGTTATTTGTCAGTCGATGTATGTACTGAAGCAGGCTTTCTCAGTATGATGTCACGCTACTCACCTAAACCAGCAGTATAATATATGTAATATATTATTAAAACTATCTTGCTAAACTCTTAAAACTATCTTGCTATTTTACTCCAAACATATAATCTCAATAATACTAATTTTTACTGTATTGTAAACAGTACTTTTTTTGTGTGAATTATGTATATATATATATATATATATATATATATATATATATATATATATATATATATATATATATATATATATATATATATATATATATACATGCACATATGAACATATGTAAAGGCATATTATATAATTATGTATGCATAATTTTTTATTTTAGATGTAAACATGAATAAAACAGTTGTAAGCAAAAATAAAGCAGGAATCATTACAGTTTTTTAAAAAAACTGCAATTATACTTTCCTATATAATCTTCAATCAAAACATGCATCATATTTGATACACTACACTTCTTGATATACAAATTTATTATTATGTTAATTTTCACAATTGTGACTTAGCTTGTGCTATAAAAATTGTTTGTATTATTCATAAATAGTAAAATATTATATTTAGTTGAAAAATGTTTATTCATTTTTTTGAGATGTGCTAAATTGATATTACAAGTTTTCGATATGCTTAACAATTTTTATTTCACATTAATAATTATGAGCTCAGCGATTTTTGCTTGTTTAAAAAATGGAAGAATTGAAGAGTCAAAAAATTTATATTAAATTTTGGGTAATTAATGAAATAATGTGTAACAAAGTGTGTGAAATGTTGCAAAAAAGCCTATGGTGAGTCTGCTATGAAAAAAACAAGTGTTTACGAGTGGTTTAAGCATTTCCAAGATGGCCGCAAAGGTATTGAAGATGACTAACGCTCCGGTTGACCCAGCACGTCAATAAGCGATGAAAATGTGGAAAAAAGTGAAGAAAATGGTTATGAATCACAGTAAGAGAAGTTGCTGATGAAGTTGGCATATCAATTGGCTCATGTCATAACATTTTTTCAAATGTTTTGGGCATGAAACGAGTGGCAGCAAAATTAATTCTAAAACTACTGAATTTCGACCAAAAAAACAATCGCATGAACATCGCTCAGGAGCTGCTAAATGGTGTGAACGACAATCCAAGTTTACTTGAAAGAGTCATAACTGGTGATGAAACATGGGTGTACGGTTATGACGTCGAAACCAAAGCACAATCATTGGAATGGAAGCACCCTGAATCACCAAGACCGAAAAAGCATGTCAAGTTCAATCAAATGTTAAGGTTTTGCTTACTGTTTTCTTCGATTACCATGGCGTAGTTCATCATGAGTTCTTACCACAAAGTCGTACGGTTAATAAGGAATATTACCTTAAAGTTTTTTGACGTTTAGGAGCCAACATTAATGTAGACAAATAAATAAATGTTTTTTTGAAAAAACGAATTTTATAAACGTTTTTTTGAAAAAACGAAAATTCCGAGAATGTATATATATATATATATATATATATATATATATATATATATATATATATATATATATATATATATATATATATATATATATATATATGTATATATGTATATATGTATATATGTATATATATATATATATATATATATATATATATATATATATATATATATATATATATATATATATATATATATATATATATATATATATATATATATATATATATATAGCTGCATTGTTAAATAAAACATAAATGAATTAAAGAAATTTGTTAAAAATGAGTAAGAGTTATCAAAATTTTCTTTAAGATTGTTTGATCAGTTTGATGGAAACTATTGGATGTTTGTCTATTTCTGCATCTGAGTTGAAAATGTTTATTGGGTTGTTTCAAACAGTGGAAGTATTAAATTGTTTTGTTAATAAATAGATGCTTTTTTTTATAATTAATATTATTTGTAAGTTTTTAATTCCTAGATCTATCAGTATTTCTTTTTTATCTGTTTGTGTGCTAAAATTTTAACATTTGTGTCTATGCTTAAAATTTTTTCAATCATTTTCATAAATTATTAATCAATATTAAGTTTAGCTTAGCTGATCGACTTGTCCAAGCATTGGAGAGAATGTCATCTCCAATATCATTCGAGGAGACATTGAGACATCAGCCAACCCACTACATCGACTTTTATAATATATACAAAAATACTGTAAGTAATAAAAAATTGTTATTTTTAATTCATATTTTAGAATACTGAGTATATAAATTGTATCTAAATACAGTATTTAGTAGCCGCTGTATGACATGTTTGAAAATTTTTTCTTTAAAGTTTTTTGTTAAACTTTTAATGATGATTGTATATAATTTTTAATAGATTTTATTTTGAAAATAATTGATATTAAATAACACTGACATACAAAATTTTTCTTTTCCATAGAACAATAAGTGTATTTATATAAGTTTTTAAGGCTGATTTCAAATCTGAAAACCGTTTTGCTCTATCACATTCTGTTTCAAAAAAAAATGGCTCTTAAACATTTTTTCAAAGGAAGCCTTTATCTGTAGTATATTTTATGCCATTATTTTATTGATCTTTGTTTTCATACTTTGTTTTCATAATAAATATTATTGACATGGCTACTTGAAATTATTTGAATTCTTCTGATTTGTTTTGCTACGTTTGTGGATATTTTACCGATGTTGTCCATTGGAAAATGATAAAGCTTATGAACTTTACTTCGACTCCAAAGTTGATGATGTGAAGAAACAGTGGAAACCGAATATCATTTGCTCCATTTGTGCAAATACTTTAGCAGGATGGTTGCGAAAGTCACCAAAACACAAGTCAATGCCCTTTTGAGTTCCAATGATATGGCGTGAACCAACAAATCATGCCACTGAATGTTGCTTTTGAATGACAGTAATATAAGGATTTTCATTTAAAACTCGTAAATCAGTATTATATCCCAACATTCAATCTATGTCCAAGCCAGTGCTTCACAACCCTGTAAACTATCCAGTTCAAATTTCCCCTGATTCATACCCTATTCACTCAAATGATTCTTCTCAGATTGACAATAAAAATCAAGGTAGTCCAAAAAATATTAACGGTTCTGATAACGACTACATTCCTGAAATCAATCTAATTCATTTAGTAAATAATGCAGAGTTTTCAGATCTTATACATGATCTCTTTTTGACAAAAAGACAGGCAGAGCTTCTTGGATCCCGATTGAAACAGTGGAGTTTGTTAGCACCTGATGTTAAAATATATAAGTTTCGCTTCAGACACAAGGAGCTTATGCAGTACTTTACATCAGATGATAATATCTGCTACTGTAATGATATTGACAATCTCATGGCATGTCTTGGTCACGAGCATGAAGTCAAAAACTGGCATCTCTTTGACTTATGACAATATCAGTAATGTTTTAATAAAAATAAAATATAATGATTACAAATGGAGAGTGTCGAGATTTAAAAGTCATTGCAATCCTTATAGATCTACAACTCGGATTCACAAAATTCTGCTGCTTCCTCTGTGAACGGAATAGCTAAGAGAGATGCACACTATAAAAAAAGATTTGGTCTATTAGGGATCATATGGAACCCGGTCAAAGATATGTTTTGCATGACCACTTTTTATAAAAAAAGACATCATATTACCACCTTTACACAACAAGTTAAGTGTGATAAAATGCTGACAAAAAAATTAAAACACTGATAATCATAGCGAATCAAATAAGGTATGAGCAGTATTTTAGTCGCCCAAAGAGCAACCAGATCAAAACCTAAGGTTACACCCTTTTTTAACATTTGGTTTCTTTTATTTTCATTTATATAAAATATTAGATTATTACCTTGAAGCATTCTCAGATATTTTATTACCATACCTTGCCACAGGTTTAAAATGAAAAACCTATAACAACATTTTTAATTTAAATTAGCTTCATTAATTATTTATAAACCAAATATAGTTCAAATTAAGATTTGATACCATTCAAAAGCTTTATTTATTTGTATCATAAGTCTTGATTAAGGTTTGATATAATTCACTAGGTTTGATATAATTCACTAGTTTTCATATAATTCACTAGGTTTTTTACTTAAATTTTTTTAATTAAGATTAAATTTGCTATTATATTATTTATTATTAATATTTTACTATTATTAAAACTATATTAAATATAGTTTTAATAATAGTTTTTATATTAGTTTGTTAAATATGTTAGAAACATTGTTTTTAATGGGATTACTTTTATTGCATTTTACTGCAAAATCTGGGTATTCAAGAAGATTTGCTGTACACAAATTTGTACAAAGCACAAATTTGTACAAATCAATTATTTTTCTCACCAGAGATTATTTTATTAGTTATTAGATATTTGTTGTTTTATTTTCCATAACATTGCAAGGTACTGGTTTTGTTGAGACCAGATATTTGTTGTTTTATTTTCCATAACATTGCAAGGTACTGCTTTTATTGAGAACAGATATTTGTTGTTTTATTTTCCATAACATTGTAAGGTACTGCCTTTGTTGAGACCAGATATTTGTTGTTTTATTTTCCATAACATTGCAAGGTACTGCTTTTATTGAGACCAGATATTTGTTGTTTTATTTTCCATAACATTGCAAAGTACTGCTTTTATTGAGACCAGATATTTGTTGTTTTATTTTCCATATTGCAAGGTACTGCTGTAATTGAGTATGTAATTGTGTGCTTTTAGTTTGCTATCTTTTTAAAGACAAAGCTTTCATTTTATACTATACTTTTGAGATATATCTACTATTATAAGATACCTGATTAATATTAGTTGGTATTATAAAGCATAAAATTTAGCGGTTTTTTATATCTTATTAAGAATATAAGGAATGATTCCATCTTCAGTTTTCAACTATTAAAAAACAAAATTATCTTCCATTTTTTTAAGTTTTAATGCAGTATCTAAATATATTCCAAGTTTTTTTTAAATGCTTATTAAAAACTTTCCCAATTTGTTTATAAAGTGCATTTTTTATGTTTTTACATTTCTTCTTATATTTATTTAAAAATTAATTGTTTGAAATTATTTCTATTGTTAATAAAAGGTTTGTTAAATAAAATGTTTGTTTATTAAAATCAGATTTGTTAGTTAAATCAGGAAATGAAAATCATGTTTGAAATTGTTTAATTTGGTATAATTTTTGTAAATTTTTAAATTAAATATTGTTATAAAATTTTTTCTTTGTACAAAACTGTTTAAATACTTAAATACCGATGCCTGAATAAATATGTATCTTTATTTATTCTTGTGCAAAAAAATATTCTTATACTTAGAACCTAAAATTTTTCTTAAGTTTCCGTAGAATCTAATGGTATTAGTTGACTTATTGACACATTAATGACACCTTCAACTATAAATGTTTGAACTTGGCTTAGTTTTTTGTTAATTAGGCTTAATTAATTCAAGCCATGTCTAGTCAAAGTACAAACAAAAATGAGATTATTTTTGATTAATAACCAAACCATTTGAAAAATAAAGCTTTATCATTTTAGTTAATCTTTGGTTAATCTTTTTATTAAATAATTTTCATAAATTTATTTTGGTTAATTTTTTTTTAAACTTGATATATTATTTACAAGTATTTTTATAATTTAACAGTATTATTATTTTAGTATCAAGCAAACATTTCAATTTTTTCTAAAAAATAAAAACTCCAATTTCTAAAAAATAAAAATATAAAAAAAGTTTTAAACTTTCTTTGAAGTTACATTAAAACTATAAAAACTTGACTGAGTTCAATAAAAAAAATTATTTTTTATTTCTTTAATAATATTTTTATTCTTTTATTTAATTTCAGTACATTCAATGTCCGAAAATAAAAAATTGGAATGGTAGTGGAGTGTCTGTTCATATGTGGGTTTGTCTTGATTTCAAGCTTCCAAACAATATTGAATGTAAATCAATAAAAACAAAACACATACTTTACAGGTATGACTAGTAAATACTTATAGCTATACCTTTTACAATATTAACTTTTATTTTAAAACTAAAATATTTTTTATATTGATGGATTACATTTGAAATTTGAGATAAATAGGTTATAATATTTATGTCAATATATAAAAGGAAATAAAATAGATCTTAGGGACTTAATCCAACATTTGTAGATATAATGTAAAACTTAGTTATCCTGAAATATTGAAAGTAAAATGAAAAATGTTGCAACTTACCAACCTCTAGGGCAAGTTGCAACAGTGAATAGGTTAGTTTGCAACACAATATTTTAAAAAAGTTGGGAAGAAAAAAAAGGAATAAGCAAATAATGATTTTAAGGAGCTTTTATTATGTTACTGTTTTGCTAATTTAACATGTCTTTTTTCCTTGATTTGTTTCAAGAAAGAGTTTGGCTTTGTTTAAAAATATGATTTCTCCTTGATAACTGCATGTGGTTTGCATTGAGTCGCAAAAAATAGCATCTGCTAAGTTGCTATTTTTTGTGATAATAAATAAATAAAAAGTCCCTATAATCTATTTTATTTCCCTTTATATATAGACATAAATATTATTACATATTTATCTCTAATTTCAAGTGTATTTATCAATATAAATGTATTTATCGATATAAAAAATATTTTAGTTTTAAAATAAATGTGTTCTAATTTGTTTCTCTAATAAATAGAAAAAGAAAAAAGCTTTTATCTTTTATTACATTGTTTTATTACATTTTTTATTACATTCACTTTTGTAAAATTAGTATAATAAACACATAAGTTGCTATTTTTATATTTGTATATACTTACACATCATTTCACCGATTTGTCATGACACAAAAGCAAGTTTGAATCTTCAGACCATTCTTTTATGTGCTTCTGTTTAGCACCTATTTACTCAATCATCTTTCTCTTTGTTCTTTTTCATTCTCCTTCTCATGACAGCACTCTTTTCAATGTTATTTCCAATCATTTTGACCGAGGCCTTTCTCTTTATCCTTTAGCCAATAATATTGTTATTGGTGACTCTAATGCTCATCACACTAAAAAGCTTGGCTCTAGCACCACTGACCCTGCTGGCACTAAAGCTCATAACTTTTTTTATTTCTCAATCTCTTAGATATTTAACTTTGTGACATGTTTTCCAGAAAATCTTAATCACTTACCTTCACCCCTTGATTTGAGTCTTGTCTCTGATGCTAACTTGTGTTCAGTTTTTTCTTGTTTTCTACTTTAAATGGTTTGTAGCATTTTTTATCTTCTTCAGAGTCATAAACTCTAACTGCCACTTTAAAGGTGACTTTAAATATACTTTTTGTGTATCTTTTTGTAACAGTTCTTGAACTGATGTTTTTCCTGTTATCACAAAAGTGAACTCTTTTTAGCTCTATCTTGACTATTTGAAAAATGATTGACTGAATCTTGTTTTTCTGCATGCTGGAAAATAGCATTTGTGGTTCCAATATTTAATAACTCTGGAGAAAAAAAAGGCTAGCACTTTTCATTTCTAGTAACTTCTGGGGTACCACAAGGTTCTATTCTTGGTCCTGTTTTCGGTTCTTTACTAATGACCTTCCTGACGATTTTATGTCAAAGTGGCTCTATTTGTTCATGCCTCAACCATATCCTCCTATTTTGCGAAAAACTTGTTATTTTTTGATTGCTTAGAACAGACTAATCTTAAATCTAATCTCTCCTCTTTAACAACCTTGGCTTGCAGTTGCTTATGAGTTATAACTCCAGCAAAACTCAGTTGTTTACTTCCAAAAATTATCACATTACTGTTGGTATTCCTATATTAATGAATGATAATACTCGGAGTCCTCTACTTTATGTCTTCTTGGATTATCATTCACTACAGGCATCTAATGGAAACCATATAAACATTCTATTGCAAGATTAGCATCTGTTAAGGTTTTTTTCTTCTTTTTTTTTTTAAATTTTATTTAGATGCCCCAAGAAATCCTTACGGTCTTATAACAGAACACAGTGGATGAGCATTTAATTGGAAGTTCATACCTCCTTCCTAACTGATGTTGCAAAACTTGCTAAGAGATGGAGTTTGAACCATGGACCCTTTGTTTCTGAGGCAAGTGCGCTACCACTGCGCCATGACTGCTCAATAAAGGTTGCCTCTCTTTATCATGCTCATTATTATTCTTACTCCTAATTTCATTCTCTACCTCTGTATATATTTGATTCTTCACTGTATGGAATACTATTGTTATATTTGATTCTTCACTGTATGGAATACTATTGTCATATTTGGATGGGCTCTTTTATCTATTCTTTAAATGTGGTTGGATCTTTCTATCAAGATGGTTGTTATATTAGCTATTATCTATAGTTCCATTAACTCATTTTTGCCTGACTCGTCATTCACTAAAGTTTTACATCTAGCATCCTTTAACCTTATCTGTCCCTTGACGTTCTAAAGACTTTTATTCATCTAAATTCTCTCCTCGCACATCAATGTTTTGGAACTTTCTCATATCTTCATGTATTCTGCCGGGATTATCTTTTTCTGGATATTTCCAGAATTCAGGATATTTTTCTCAACTTGTAGTTTTTCCGAATATCCAAAACATTTTCCATACATACAAGTTTAGGTGTATATTTTTGTAATATATTTGGGAAATTCCGGATTTTTACTGGATATTATACCCAAACAATTTTCCGGATTTTAAAAATGTGACCTGGATGATCTATGATTCTGGTTCCTACTGTTTATTGAAAAGAAGTTTAGTACTTAAAACAAGTATTTGATTAAATTTAGATTTAAAACAATGGTAATATAATAAAATTATAAGGATAGATTTTTAATGGTTTGATATAGCATATATTTGATATTGCATATATGCATATATTTGAAGATCAAAACAGTAAAAAGAAGTCAAAACAGTAAAAAATGTTATTAAACTCATAACTAATCAAAAATTAGGTTTTCAAGCATATCAAAAATTTAAACATATCAAAAATTCAAACATATCAGATCTTTCTAAAAGACAACTCATCCCATCTGTGAGCTTTTCTAAATGCAATATCTTACAAGTAAAAAGCTTTTAATAGTTTCTTGCATCTTTATTGTTTGCTTTCAGACCATCCTCGGATAAACTAACAAGGTTGTAAAATTGAAATTTTTTAATTTTAATTTTACCTTGTCAAGTAACTATGCTAAGTATTACACTGATTTGAGAATGTAATAGTAACTTCCTATCTTTTTACATAGGAAAGCATAGATCTTTTATAGTAGATATTAATTCTTCAGAAAAAAATCTATGGTCTTATGACCCTGTTGTAGATGTCCCTCCGTTCTCACCAGTGTTGCAACACATATCTAATTGTAGTCTAGTATTTTCTTTTATTGTAGTAATAATCCTGTCTCTTGTATTACATATTGGTTTACTAAGTGGTCCTTTTTTTTCAACCTAAAGTCTATAATCTATGTGACACTGATACAGTAATTTTAATAACCAGGTAGTCCCATTTATATATGAATGTGTAGTACATATATAGATTGTTCATAAAGTATGCAAGTCAAAAATTTAGAAATTTGACCTCCCCAAACCCCCTGTTTCTATGCATACTTTGAGTCATCCCCCCCCCTCCTCCCATCCTAAAAAGTATGTATGCTTTTGAAGTACCCCCTTTTTTTAAATTTATATTTATATGTTGAAAAGTTTTAATTTAGAAAAAAATTTAAAAATTAAGAAATAGTTTTTAAATTAGAGCATGCGTCTAAAAGTTGATTATACCCTCCATTGCTTTATTGAATGCTTTGCAGACACACTTATGTATAAATGCCTGTACCATGGAGGGGGGAGGGGGTTGTTGGGTGTGATGAACCCCCTAATTTTTTACCAACTTCTCTTGTTTCATACAAGTTTTCTTATTTTTTTTTTAAATGACTCCCCCCCCCCCCCCAAATTACAGGTACAGGCTATATATATGTATGTATATACCTATATATATTGATAATTTTTTTTTTATTCCACCCATCTTTTGTTGATATAAATCTGTCATGATTTACATCCATTTTATATTCATTTAAACCCATCATATTTAGATTTAAATCTAATAGTTTTATGATGCATATTTAAGGATTATAGCAATTTTAAAAGTCATTTTATAAAAACAATTTCACAGATAAAACAACTCATTATGGCAAGATAAATTTTTTTCATGTAAATTTGTAAAAAAAGATAATTACTTTTTCTATTATTCATAATTAGTATTTTAATAAAGCATTTTTTTAAATTGCTGTTTAATGTTTCCAATAGACTTCACTACGGTCTACCTTAGAGAAACTTAGCCCGGGTTGCTTACTATCTTTATGTGTAAATTGTCTAACTAAAAAAAATCGAAAGTAAAAGTGTAAAGCAAGTAACATTGATTAGAGGATTTAGTCAATACCTCATACTTGCTTAGCTGCTTACCATTTTTGAAGTTTTTTCTCTCTTATATCTTGCTTGTGAGCATCATCACATTTGCATTTATCAAATATGATGATAAAATTTATTTTAGAAGTTAATAGTTTGCAAGTAAGTGACAAAATTCGCCATAAAAACTATGTAAATGCTAAAAATAAAGTTTTATATTGAATAGTAAAATATAATTAAGTATTTGTTACTTATGTTTTTTTTTTGTAGATTTATAAATATATATTTTTTCAGCTTTATTAATATTTTTTTTATAGCTTTATGAATAGTGATGGGGGAGGTTTTGAATCATTTTTCACACATAATGGATTTCTTGTTATAACAGTGTATAATAGGAAAAAGTATATGTCAGTAACATGTACTTCATCGCCATTTCTTGATCAAGAATGGGTAAGAGTTATCAATTTTATTTACTTTTACTTTTTTCAAAAGTTTGATGGTATATATAATAAAACTTTGGCCTCAGCATTTAGCTTAGTATTAAGTTCTAATAAATTTATAAGAAAAATGAGAGAAGCTTTGGAGATTCAGTTCCATGTGAGTGTGTGTGTGTGTATATATATATATATATATATATATATATATATATATATATATATATATATATATATATATATATATATATATATATACATATATATATATATATATATATATATATATATATATATATATATATATATATATATATATATATATATATATATATATATATATATATATATATATATATAGATATAGATATAGATATAGATATAGATATAGATATAGATATAGATATAGATATAGATATAAATGGGCAATTCCGCGAGATTGGCGGTTGTAACATTTGATGTTCTTTAAGCTGTTAAAAATGAACGACTTAAAACTTTACAGAAATGTGAAATACTATCATATAATTTAGTATGTAAAATATACAGCATTAAAGTCTTCAACTTTTATCAAAAATTAACTCTATGTAACTTACTTTTGACCATTTATGAACAAAACAACTTTGTCAGACTTAATGCAGTGAATGGCAAAAAAAATTATTTGGTGTGTATTTAGCACATATTGATGTTATAATATGCTGAGTTTTATAGTTTTTACTTGAAGTTTTAAAAGCATTTCTATGTTTTTTTGTTGTGATGGTTGTAACAAAAAATCTAATTTTAAAAAATAACAAATAAAACGATGCAATCAAAAAAAAGATAATTAATTAAAAAAACCATATAAACTATGTAAAAGTATGAACTTTATAACATTATCAAAGTTCTCAATTATGGTTTTTTGATACTGGGTTCGTTTAATTTGGAATAGGCAACCAAAGGCTGGCTACTATATTTATTTATACTTTGTTTTTTTTTACTAAATTTTTAATGGTCCCTGTTCCCAACATAAGTTTATAAAACAATTCTTTCAGAAAAGTAAAAGTTTAATTTTAAAATTGTTTTACAAAGCTGTTGAAAAATATTCGACGATTTTAAAATCAAAAACTTTCCATTTTTTATTTGCCAGAAATGCCATTTTATTAATATTTTTAACGACTTTCGCTTCTTTAGTTTGATCAACTATAATGGCCTAACTTAGATTAATGTCATCTGTGTTGATTAGCCTTACATAAGTTTTGCACCTGTTTGGTGCTAAGAGGAAGTCTATAGCGTTAGACAATAACATAGACAATAATTAAAAGACAATAACTTCATGAGGTTTTATGCTGTTCTAAATAAATCGCTTCAACGATCCTCCTACACCATCAACTGCTCTTTACCATGAAAGGTACCCAAAAAATTCCACTCTATTGATCGAAATTGATATTTCACAGAGCAATGTTGTATAAATTTGGCCATGAAACAATTTTTGAATTGAGTGCGAGAACCATCAGTCCATAATATAACTTTTTTTATATAATCAATGCAATAGAAGTCAAATATTTCACTTAAGTAAGTAGTAGTGAAGCGCTTTGTTTTATCATTATCATTGGATATTATTACAACTGATTTTGGCTCTTATTGGTAAAAATAGATAACAACTGTAAACAAAGTAATAGTAGACTGGGACCAATAAGCAGCTTGAACAGCATCCTGATAACCTATATACATATAAAATTTAAAAGATAGCTTATCTAAAAAAAGAAAATCTTACAAAAAAGAAAAAATCTAAACTCAAAAAAATTAAAATTTGAAAAGTATTTATATTATGTTTTTAAAAAATTACTTTACAATGCGAAATGCTTTGTAAACTATTATAAATTCAAAACATTATTCAGTTTACTTATTACTTTATAAATAAAGAAACAAAATCTAATGATTGTTTACAATTAACCTATTTTAAGTTATCAAAGAATATTATACGTAATTACATTTATATAAATACATATATATATATTAATATAAATACATATATATCACATTTATATAAATATATATTTTTTAATAAATCTTTTCAAACTTTTTCTATGGTTACTCTAATGAACACTTTTCATAGCAAAAAACTTTAGCGCGAAAACAAACATGTAACAAAACTCAAATTTAATTGTGTAATAAAAGCTACTAATTTCTATAAGCATTAAAATAACTATTACATTAAAATTTTTATAGAATAAATTTAAAAGGGGTTTTAAAAGCTAAAATATTTGTTTAAAATTTATAAAAACCATCAGACAAAAAATAAAATAAATACTGAAATATAAATTTAAATTAATAATTAGTTGCAACGTTTTAATGTAAATGATAAAACCGGGCTTCTTAATTCAAAAAAAATTTAATGCTTAGGCGTCTTTTAAAAAATAAATTAGTTAAAAAAAAATTTATCAATGTAGCTGTGTGTTTAACTGTTGTTGAAAACACAGCTACCTTGATAAAATATGTATATACAATACTGAATTTATTAATAATTTCAAAACTTAAATAAAACTAAAATAATTATTGCAAAATACATATTTTTCTAACCATTTATTACAATACAATGGAAAATGTATTTTACTTGCCAGAGCAGCACACAAATAAGTAAAATTACTGTGATAAACACAACCACATGATTCAAGTAGTGTGTCTTTGCATGTTAGAATGTATCTAGGTCTTAGTTCATAAAATTTAGTTAATTCATTATTTTTTCTGGCACTCTCTTCATGATACAATTGATGCAGCTCCTTTAAATTCATAACTAAATAGTGTCTTTGAACTTTTTCTCCATCAATTTTAATGCAATCTTTTCTTCCAGGAGACATTATTGACCTTCTCTTTCATAAAGTGCTTTTTCAATTTTTCTGGTGTGATACGAACTCGCGTAGTTTCTTTTGCTGTGAAGCGAACTCGCATAGTTTCTTTAGTAGTGCATAAGCTATATTCAGCACCTAACTGCTCTACAATAGTTCGTCTTTTTTTTTTGCAATAACTCGTTTATTTAGAGACTTTGAAAGAGCCTGTTTTGTCCAAAAAAATTTATTTAATATAAAAAAATACAAATTATGCAAAAGAATAACATTAAAAAAATATAGTTTAACATAGTTAAATACTTGTTTAATGCTTTTGTCATTAACAATTTGCAGTTATAATAATTATCAGATGTAACATTCAAACTAATGTTAATAGTGAATTCAAGTTTTTTTTTCATTCTTAACCTTTGGTTATGAACTTTTGCTTGATTTTTGCTTGTTTTCGTTTCTTAGTGTTAATAACTCCTTTAATAACTTCTCTTTCTTTCTTTTTCCAACAACACTTTTCTGTTTCTTGCTCTATAAGCTTTTGATTTTTCAGCATCTGATTTAGGCATTTAAAAAATGTTACTAAATATAACAGCTTCCGTTTGAGATTTACTTTCAGTTATATTTAGAAAAAAAACTCCAAATTTTAAGTATAAATAAAAAAAACGCAAAATTGAATTAACAAAAATGTTGCAAACTATAAAGAACGTTTAAACTAAAAAAAGTTTTCTTTGTGTTAAAAAATGCAGCACTGAAACCTTTTTCAACGCTTCACAACAGGACTATATAAAAGCATCAAAAAATGTTTATATATTCCTTATAACTTTAAAGCCATGCTATGGTATGATAAAATAATTTTTTTTTATAAATTTTTTGCTCAAAAGTATTTTTCAATAGTTAAAAAAAGAATTTATTGGGGTATGTGTCTTCCTATCCTTTTTTTTTTCCCTCTTTTATGTGAAATTGCCCATATATATATATATATATATATATATATATATATATATATATATATATATATATATATATATATTTTTTTTTTTTTTTAAATGACGACATCTTGTATGAGAGTTGAATAAATTTAATATATGAACATCAATAAATACAAATTCTCTCAGTACTAATTTTTTTATTTTATCTAAGAAGTTTTCGCTAGATTATTGATACTAGCATCTTCAGCTATAATTACGAATTATTAATTAAATTATATTACAAACAAACGGTAGCGTCACTTTTTAATGGCTTCTTTAAAGTTCGCTTTAATTGTATAAAAAATATCGCGTCCAGAATTGTATTTTTACATATCGATCATCATCTAAATTCATACCTTTTTTTTTAGGTCCGCATTTGTTGAACTGAATTTCGATTGCCTCTCAAACTTTTCTTTCAAATTTTTTGGGTTCTACTTTTAACGTCTTAACTTGATTCCATTTTATACTACATGAACATTTAATTTTATGATGCCCAATTGCAGATTGTTCTAATTTTTCTTCAAAAACATTTTTTTGGTGTTGTTTTGTTCTTGTTGCTAAACAAAAATGAAAACAAAAATGAATATATATATATATATATATATATATATATATATATATATATATATATATATATATATATATATACATATATATATATATATATATATATATATATATATATATATATATATATATATATATATATATATATATATATATATATATATATATATATATATATATATATATATATATATATATAAGTTAACTTTAAAAACTAAAGGAACTTTGAAAAAATTATTGTTCTATCTTGAGGGGTTGTTGCATTAGTTCAAGTTGAGATATAGATTTTTGAAATTCTAGTTATCTGAAATTATAAAACTGAAAAAAGTTTATCATTTATGTACTTTATTCTGAACATATTCTGCTTTCAAAATTTGAGACAAACTTCAAGTGGAGTTTTTCTAATGACATAGTACACCTAAAATATCTTTTATTCAAGATCTAACAATTGAATTTTTTTTTAATTGATTAGTGGTTTTGATAATTTTTACTGTTTTAACTCTAAAGTATTTTTTATATCAAATAAGCAAAAACTAAAAGAGTTATATATAAGTATGTTTTGTTCAGTTTAAAAGTATGTTTTGTTCAGTTTTGTTTTGTGCAGTTTGTCCTTTTATTTTTACACTTGAATTTTATTTTTACTTTTTAAATTATATGTAAAATAATTAGAATTAAACTTAGTGATGTTTAAAAAAGCTTTTGCTTGAAGCCTTCAAGTCTGTGTAGGATTGTAGAGTTTTATTTTACTTGTATAAAAGTAAACTGTACAACAAAATAGAAACCTCAATAAGTATAGAATTAAAAGAAACAATAAAATAAATTTTATAAAAATTATGGTGGTAAATGTTAAAAAGAAATCACTAGAACATTTTATCATTATCAAAATTGTCAAGTTGTTGAAAAAAATTGGGACGTTTTTAAACAAAATGTCTGACCAAAATGTTTCACTGAAGAATGAGATTATTATTTTCCATTGTAATATTTAGAAATCCCAAGAAAACGTAAAATATGTAAAGTTAAAATGCGATTTTGTGTTGCATCATGTGATTTAGCTGTGATATAGCGACCAGTAAGACAAACTTTACTTGCTGGAAGGCCAGCCAGAAACCACCGAAATAGCATTTGTTGATGCTAGCAAATTGAAATGAGGTAAGAAGTGTTTCTATTTAATTTTAAGATTCTATAATTATTTGTTATTACAATCATGATTGTGAAAACAAAAATCATAATGACAACAAAAATGATGCCAACAATCACAATGATTACAATCATCATGACAACAATTATAGTGACATCATGATTACAATACTTAAAGTGCTTTTTATACTATTAAAATATGTTGTTCTGTCAATGTTATAATGGCTATTTTCTAAATGCCGGTGATTCTGAGAAGTTGCACTATAAAATACATAGGCAAAGATTACAGTTTGTTTTCAGATTGATCAAAGAACTTATTTGAGTTGGACATGTTGAACAACACCTATTATATTATAAAAATAATATATTATTCTATTAAAAAAATGTAGTTTATCTCAAACTGGGAAAAATCTTTTCTAAACAAAAAGAGTTCAATGTTTAAAAAAAATTTGCTGCTTTTCATACCTCAAAGAAAGTTTTAAATTCATGAAAATAAAATTAACACATCAAAAAACTTGCCAGAATCTAATAGAAGATCTA